>NC_137456.1:38608409-38780449 GCF_964235325.1 Thermobia domestica
CTAATATCTGAGTAGTGAGGTGTGTAGCAATAGATATTATCAACAATTAAATTACAAACTTTATTCATATTATAATCATACAAGGGGTCGCGGTGGCTCAGTGGTAGAGCGTTCACCTCTGGTGCATGGGGTCCTTAGTTTGATCCCAGCTCGCACCAAGTGAACTTTGTGGTGGACGAACAACGTGTGCGTGGGTTTCCTCGCGGTTCTACCTTTCTTTTTTCCACTTTCTTCATTCCACTATTTCCTTCATTTCTTATCATAACCGTCTCCTTTAGCCTAGCCGGCATAACCGTCGTACGTAAAACATAAATATTTCATTTCATTTTTTATAATTATGCAAAACATAACACTTACATATAGGTGATCCACGGCATTATATATGTATATCTCTAATAAATTGAGGTGTATTATCTGTCACATAAGAAACTGCATGTTCTCCGCGGGATAGTATCTTTGCCCCTTTACTATGAGAATGAAATCGGTACACATTCTTTGCTACCACCTCGCGATTTAATTAAATGTTTTAAAGGTTTTAAAAACTCATTCTCTAACCAAATCGATAACTGCATGATCTCTCTCTCTTTGCTGTTCACACAAGACACTATAGAAATATCGTAAAACTTAATTAAAATTTTAAAAAATACAACGTTCTTTCACAGCTTGAAGGTTACAGTTATTGCCATATATTTATAGAGTACATAATTTGTGTGTCTTATTCCATAGCTTATTGGATCCGTAGAGAATTCCCATTCCCACGACCAGCGTTCCAATCTTCATTCTAGCACATTTTTATATTTTCATTGATCAGGTAGGACTCCGGTAAAAACAAAAATATGGTTACAGTGTAAAGTGTGATTCGATATTCTGCAAATTTTTGATTTATGTATTTATTGTCAAGCGAAAAAGATGAAGTAGAATTATACAAGTGTAAAACTGTTCTAGATTTTCTATTAATGAAAACTATGAATAAGTTTACAGCTGAAAAATAAATTGAATTCTCTTTCATTGTAGTCTATAATTAGCTATGATCAAGATGAATTTCAGTTGTTTTATGTGTGGTGAGCACATTGGCTTCCATCATCTTTATTTCTGGAACTAAATATAACTAATTTTACTTTTCGTTTAGATATAAAATACTCACCTTTAGTTCTTAACGAAACATAGAGCATAGTGCAAAATGTCACTATGGCATTACATTTCGTTATATAAAGAAATGAAAAAATAATACATTTATACTTGAAACTATCGAAGATAATAGGACAAATATTATGGACAATTCTATAATAAAATTAAACAATGGTTTATAATAAAATAAACTACAATGAAATGCAGGGTATTTGAAGTTAGCAAAAATATTTGCCCTTATCTGTTGAAATACAAGTTTCTTGAATAGATAAGGAAACTTCACCTTGAAATAGCTATACACCATGAATTTGACTCTCGAAATAATCAGAAATACAGGGTGTTTATAAAAGAACTCCGGGGTTTTAAAAATTCATATCTTATTAACAATAAAAGAGAGCAAAATTTAGTTAATTTCTCTGAAACGACTAGCTCAAAAACTTTTAGTCATACTAATTGGAAATATTTTTATCAACAGGTGGCAGCGCTGCGGAGCGTTGACCTTGAGACGACGTAGCGGCTGCGGTAGTCAGTGAATCAGTGCCGTGCCACACTTCAGTTTGCGTGTGCGTGAGGCACTGGACGCTCGGCTTGGCAACAGATGGATTGGAAGGGAGGGACCTATTCCATGGCCTTCAAGGAGCCCTGATATGACTCCGTTGGACTTTTTCTTCTGGGGGCATATCAAGAATCTTGTATATGCGGAGAAAATTCGTAATGTTCGCCATCTCACCGAACGAATAGTCAATTGCGTGGCAACCATCCCCCCAGACATGCTGGCCAGGACATGGCAAGAGATAGAGTAACGTTACGATGTGTGCCGTGCCACTCACGGGGCTCATATTGAACTTTATTAAATTGTTAAAACAAACGTGAAAATGTAAGCTTTCCAATCATGTATAACACATGTATGTACATTTTTTTTATTATTTTGCCTCAAAACCCCGGCGGTGCTCATATTGAACTTTATTAAATTGTCAAAAACAAAACTTGAAAATGTAAGCTTTCCAATCATGTATAACACATGTATGTACGTTTTTTAATTAATTAAAATATTTTGCCTCAAAACCCCGGAGTTATTTTATAGACACACTGTATGTTAAGAATTTTAAATCCTGAAGAACGCAACACAAGTTTGACATCCCATGGTTATAATATTGTCGTTACAAACTGACTAAATTAGCGATAAATACAGGAAACAGCTCACTGAACCAGCTTCTGTTTTCCGTTTTTTATATTGCAAGAATCCCCACATCACAACAGACGCACGTGTCAACTCAACACGTGTTATTATTTACAAACAACATAGCAGACAGCAAGCCAACGCGGAAGGACACCGAGGAACGCCGAAAGCAGACGGATCTCACGAAAGGACCCGAGGAGGACAAATAAAAGGAGGAACACAGAGGGACCCAGCATCAGTCGTCCAACTGATCAAATCACCTACACCGCCCTGAGGTCGCACTGGACTAGGGGACACCCATCCTTCCCGAGGTCGCAGTGGACTAGGGATCCTCTCAACAACAAAGCCTTGCGAAGCTGCCTTGAGCTGAGGGGGCTATCCTTCCAAACTCACCGAACCGGCAGGTGCCTTGGAGACTGCCTTGAGAGAAGGGGCACCGTGCAAAACACCTATACTCCTCTACTTGGACATTAACGAGGAAACAACATTATTCTCTTTGTAATCAAAGACGTTTTGTATTTATCAAATTTTATAATAAAATTGGTGAAGGGATAAATCTCGGACCATTATTGACTCTACCAAAAACATTACAATATATACATTAACGTATCTAACTCCGGATTTTTGGTTAAAAGATATGTTTTTTTTTTTTCCTTTTCATATATTTCATGGAGAACGTCAACATTAGCAAATGAAGCAACTGATCAAATTGAATAACGCCAAAAATAGCCTACTTTGCTCGCTAGAACCTATTTTTGGTGGAAGTTCCTACACCATTTTTTAGGTGTTTGAATACTTCGGAAGGTTTTACTGAATGCTTGTTATTATACATATTTCTTATTTCTTATTTCTTTATTTCTTTTGTATGAACTTACAAGTACGAGGAATGTCCTCAAGTAAGTGTAACATGCGTCATATGTACAAAAAATTTACATGAGTAAAATAAAGTAATATTACCTTGTCATGATATTTACATACTCCTCAATCGTATAACAAGAATTTTCTAATAGAAATAATTTTAACTTTTGTCTGAACCTTTTCATATTTGCTTCATACTTTATATCAATAGGCAACATGTTGTACAACTTAACACCACCATAACTTACACTTTTTTGATACATTGCTGACCGGTGATTACACAAATGAAAATCATTCTTATTTCGCGTATTATGATTATGTACATCCTTATTTGTTACGAATGCCGATGAGTGTTCTTTCAAATACAAAAAGAGACGATACAAATATAAACTATCCAGAGGTAGTATATTGACCTCCTTAAACAAATGTCTACAAGAAAAATTCGGCTTCTTATCACAAAGTATTCTTATGGCTTTCTTCTGAATTTTGAAAACATTAAATCTCTGACTTGAATTTCCCCAGAACATGATACCATATTGCAAGATAGAGTTAAAACACGAATGGTACAAGGTTTTAGCTAATTTTAAATTTACCTTCTTTCTAATAATCTTTAGTGCATAACATATTCTATTTAATTTATTAATAACTGACTCTATATGAAATTCCCATGTCAGGTTATGATCTATAGTAAGACCTAAAAACGAACAGTGTGTTGTATACTTAATTTTGTTTTGGTTCAGATATAGGTTAGGGTATATTGGTTTACTGCACTTGTTATGAAAATTTATAGCAATGGATTTTTCAACATTAACAAAAAGATTATTGTTCTTCATCCAAAGAGATACTTCATTTAATGTTTGCCTAGCATTCTGTTCCAATAATTTTTCATTTTTTCCACTCACTAGCAGAGTGGTATCGTCAGCGAAAAGGGTAACATCTGCCGAAGATATGCTTTTCTCAAAATCATTAATATATAAAAGGAAGAGCAATGGCCCTAGAATAGATCCTTGTGGAATTCCGTGTTTTATATATAATTCATCTGAAAAATAGCTTTCTACAATGTTATTATTCTTATGCGTTATTTCTACGACCTGCCTACGATTTTTTAAGTACGAACCAAACCAGTCCCTTGCTTTACCACGTATTCCACAGTTCTCCAGTTTGTTCAAAAGTAAACTGTGTTGTACTGTATCGAAAGCTTTAGACAAATCAAGAAAGATTCCTATACAGTTTTCTTTCTTATCTACAATATTTCTTACTTTCTCAATGAAATTAAATATTGCCGTATTTGCAGATCGACCTTTAAGGAAGCCATGTTGTTTTGTTGAAATAACATTTTCTTTCAATAAAAAATTAATTACCCTGTTATACATAATTTTTTCCAAAACTTTTCCAACGACAGGTAAGAGAGATATTGGTCTGTAGTTATTTATGTTTTGCTTTTCACCTTTTTTAAACAAGGGCTTAACTTTCGCAATTTTTAACTTTTCTGGATACTCGCCATTTGTAAGTGATATATTTGCTAAATGACAAAGTGGCTTTGTCACCTGATTGAAACATCTTTTCAATAAATTATCTGAGATTTCATCAATTCCAGCTGTATTTTTGTTTTTGAGAGATTTTATTATATTTGCTATTTCATCTTCTGATACTGGCTGTAGAAAGATTGTTTTTTCACATTTATTTGAACTTTGTTTAAAATTATTTACAGTAACTACTTTGTGGCCATTCTGTTTACATTTATTTACTTTATCATCATCCATAATTTTTGCGACAACATTTATAAAAAAAATATTAAATATTTCTGCTTTTTCCCTTGGGTCTGATACACTGTTCCCTTCATGTATTATTGTATCCACATATGGTGTCTCTTTGCCACCATTTAGTTCTTTATTTATAATGTTCCACATGGTTTTAGTTTTATTCGATGCATAAGCAAGTTTAAGTTGGTAGTAATTCCTTTTAGTCGTTCTAATTAGTTCCTTGTACCTTTTTTTATATTGTTTATAGTAGGACTTTGCACAACCTGTTTTAAAAACCTTACTAAGTTTATGTAAATTTATGTTTGTAGCACTTGCTTTTAGTACTTCAGGAGTAACCCATTGTCCCTTCTTCTGGGATTTTAACACGAGTTTCATTTTAGGAAAAGCTATATCAAAATAGTAAGCAAAAATTTTTATGAATTCATTATATATATCATTTGCGTTGTTTAATGAAAGTACACCTTCCCATGTTTCGTGACTAAGTAAATAATTGAAATAATTGATATTTTGATTACTGAATACCCTTGTAACTTTGAAAGTTCTTACACTATATTTCTTACACTTTTGAGTTACAGAGAAGCGTTTATCACATATTTCAGCAATCTGAGCTTCATGATCAGAAAATCCGGTACTAATCACTTGCGTCCTTGAGCTCAAGTGGTCACAGTTTAGAATAATCTGATCTAGTGCTGATATACTGGTTGGAGTTATCCTAGTAGGTTTATTTATTAAATGTTTTAAATTAAACGTACCCAATAATGTTTTTATCTTTACATCAATATCTTTCAAAAAATCCATATTTAGATCTCCTACTACTACTGGGCTGTATTTAGTACCACTATAATGTGAAAGTATTACTTCTAAGTTACGCACAAAAATTTCAACTTCACTATCCGGTGTCCTATATATACAGATCATTACAATTTTTTCCACTGGGAGCTCCAAAATACAACATTCAAAATTTTTTTCATCGTTTATATGTTTAAACTTAGTGCATTCTTTAAATTTTAAACTATGTTTTACAAAAATGCTTGAACCACCCCTTGTTTTCTTTTCTCGACAGAAACTACTTGCTAGCTTGAAATTTGGTAAATTTATAGTTTCTATATTGTTTTGTGCACACCAATGTTCGGTTATACAAATAATATCTACATCTTTCAGAATTTCCGTCAACAAATTCTGTTTGTTCTGTTTGATACGACAAAAGAAGTTTATTATGAAGAAAATGCTCTGTACAGTATAGCTCTAGCTAGAATGTCTGTTATTAGTTGTAGTAGTTGATTTGATTTTAGCGTCCCATTCACCAGCGAGGCTATACGAGACATGGCCTTACAGCTTAACGCGGGATCCGAAACACACGAGCTCCCGCCGAGAATCGAAATCCGTTCTTAGAAAAAAGTATCTGACCACAGTCAGTTCCCACCTATCGTAGTTAGAACAGACCCTATTATTATACTCGTGTTGGAAAACAATAATGAAACTGATTATGAATTTCGTGACTTTGAAGCAGTCCAACTCGTACCCCGGTATGACTGGAACAGACTTGGAGACGACGAAACGTCGTCATACACACAGAGAATTTGTATGATACTGTTAGTAAAAACTTATATACTTTCTGCTAGTGTAGTGGCTAGAGCGTGCGTTTCTGGTTCTTGTAGTCTCTTGTTTGATTCCCGTTAAGGATCAATTAAAATTTTGCCTTAACTAGAATTTATTTTCGTTAATCATATGTCTTCTTTGGCCTAAAGGACTTAAACGTTGAGAAAAGTATTTGGGAAAAATGTTGAAGACTATGCATGCAAAAGTCAGGTGAGAGTGTTTTGTAAGCTATTGATAAAATAATAGAAAGACAGGAAAGAAAATCTCTTGAGAACTGAAACTGAACAATATTTTAGCATTCACGCTTAATTTGCTACTGGCGTAACATTAAATTCAATGTAATATAAATATTACACATAAAATTTACTACTTGACTGTTGATAACATGGAAAATCATAGATATTGTTAAACACTAAACACCCCATTTTTATATCAATAAATAACTTAAATAAATAAATAACAAGACCGTAACAATATTATTAATCTATATCTACATAGTATATAAATGAAAAATAAGTTGTCTATCATAACGAAAGAATGGCTGAACCGTTTGAAATGATTTTTATCAACATAGTTAAAAACTACCTCGGACTGGGTGTTGTCACGCCATTTTTATTATCGATAAATTGCGTATCCTAACAGATGAGAGAGAGTTAAAAATTTATGCAAAAAATAGAATATCTAACGTTTGTGAGACGAAACTTGATATATAAAAATCTTATTTAAAACGCGTGTACACGTATCCGACCATGTTTAGAAATTTCGGTATTAGGTGGAGAAAAGGGGCTTTGTATCATTTTTGCCCAATATTTAAGAATGTTGGCATTGAGGTTGCGTCTTGTCATCACAGCAAAATGGATGAAGCACTTGAAATTATTTTTTTATATACTGTATTTAGCATTTCGTCCAGTCTGGTTTCTATAATTCATTAATACATATATCATAAGAGGAAGAGATGGACATAAACATTTTATTTTAAAATACGTGATCCCATCTTCCATTGTCCTTAAAAATCCGCATTTGAGGGGAAAAGGGGCAAGTTCTAAACACACAGTCAATATGTAAAAGCGACATCGTGATTGTCTGTCCGATCATCATGGAAAATCGAATGAACCGTTTGAAATTAATATTTGAACACATTTAGAACTTGGAAGAAAATGATTAGCTGACTTCCACTGGAAACTTGACAAAACTTCGGTACAACTTAAAGGATGGTCAACTATTTCTAAATATAACATTTCGTAACTTTTTATAAGGTTTGAAGATATGATTAACATATGATTTATCCCAACAGATCGACTATTTCTTACGCGTGCCTGAAGTGTTTAGTTGCGCTCTCAGTTGGTGTTGACTGATTGCAGCTACATTAAAAATTTGTTTCTTATTGAGTTTCATTACTAAACTTCACTTCAATCCCCATAACTTCTCCTCGTGTGTATTTCCACCTGCTTTTTTTTCCATTCAAGCATAGTTGATAATTCTCTAAATAGTGTCCAAGTTCGCCAGCGGGCAGCAGGTGACCAATTCTTACACGGGGAAAGCAGATTTTGGTAAATGAACTTCGGATCCATACTTCGCGAGGTAGTAGTGCACATTTAAAGTGTTAATAGAACAAACTGGAGAGCACAATAGCCAGAAATAGTGGAGAAAAAGCGTCTTAAAGATTCCGACTCGCGCATATATGATACGACGCGTAAAGTTATCAACTGACGGCGTGGCAGAGTTAAGAGCATCTACAACCCGCGTGCAAAGGGTCCTGGATTGGATTCCCGCTCGAGTCAACTTTTTTTTTTTGCTTTAATCAATAAAGTAGCCATAAAATATTAATTCACCATATGCTTATAATGCATAAAACAGTAGAAATATTCATACCAGTTGTAAAATATTTCACTGTTCCATGTTAACTAGCAAAAAAATGTAACCTATTCTGCGTTGTATATTAATATCACGAGTTATATTATGGTTAACACAGTCGTTGTATAAAAATGTTTTTAACGCTTTTGTATCTATATCTGTGGACAATGTGCAAATTACAAGGGGTATGATGGAGAAATTCCCTTTGGTAATACTGGATTATGCTATAACCAGCGGCGTCATTTCAGACTTCGCTTGATTGGGGCAAGAGCACCACCGACATAAGACTTTCACGTTTTGTACTAGTATATTAAAAGACAATCGATTAAAGTATATTTATTCCTCAAATTCTTGCGGGACAATTGCCCCCTCCTGTTCTCTCTAAACGACACCCCTGGCTACACCTGTCATAGTTTGCCATGCTATTCTCGATGAAGCACAATCCATTCCCGCTTGCAAAAGTCCGGTCAATTCGCACACTGTTAATAGATATAGACATGAAGCGTCAAGAACATGCTTTACAAAACGACTGTGCTAACCATAATATAACCCGCGGTATCAATATACAACGCGGAATAGCTTACATTTTATTGCTAGTTAACATGGAATATTAAAAGATTTTACAACTGATGTGAACATTTCAATTGTTTTATGTATTATATACATATGATGAATATATATTTTACTTGTAGTTACAAACGGATACTTTATTGGTTAAAGCATAAAACAAAAAAATGACTCGAGCAGAAAACGAGCCCAGGACCCTTTGCACGGGACTTGTGGATCCTCCTAACTCTTCCACGCCGTCACTTGATAACTTCACGCGTTGTGTCATACATGCGGTGAACTGGAATCTTTAAGACACTTTCTCCTCACTATTTTTTGTTATTGCGCTCCTCCAGTTTGTAATATTAATACTTTAAATGTGCACTACTGCCTTGCGAAGAATAGCCCCGAAGTTCATTTACCAAAGTCTTCTTTCCCCTTGTTAGTTAACTCTGGCCGGGCTTTTCTCATGTTACTTTCATATAATACATGTTCTAAGCGGGGAAAGGAGTATTAAAAATATACTCCAAAAAAGAGAGTTTCTGACGAATCAATCATCATAGGAAGGTGAAACTTGGCATTTAAACTCCTACCTACAAGTATGAGACCATGTGGTTCATTGTTTTCGGAAATTCCTTCTCTAGCAAACAAGGCGAGGCAACTGCCACAATATCTTAATTTCCCATTTTGTATTCATAAACTGGCCAGAGTAAGGATTTTAGCTGTTTAAAATAAATCTAGAAGATATTTAGCAGTTGTAGTCGTTTCACTTCGATTGATGTGTTATTCTATTGTGGAAGAGATTTGAATATTTTGCAAATAATATTTCCATAAACTTATTCTTCTCTTTCGAAGAATGGGCATTTCAGCTAGTTCATGCATGATCTTTAAAGATTGCTCTAGCCTATATTTTAAAACGAATTGTGTATTCTATTTTTTAATTTTTAGAATATATTTACGGGTCTTTTAAACACGTATTAGGAATCTAGAAGCACAATTTTGGGAAGGTAGAAATCAAGTTTAATTATGGGTCACAATAGTTCAGCGAGCGATCAACTTTTATACGCAGATTTGTGACTTTAATCTATTTTGGGTTACGTTGAAATTGCTCCATGTGTAGCTTGTAGATTAATAGAGACCTTTCACAGTTCACAAACCAATCATCTTTCCTCAAACTGATAGTTCTAAGACTGATCAGTTGGTTCATTGGGAGTGTAACATCCCTTTCAGCACCGAGACTATATGAGACATGGTTCTACAACTTAATTCGGGATCCTAAACTAAATAAACTTCCATCAGGAATCAGCCTTTTGATAGGGTTGATTCCTTAAATATTACATTCTTTTCATTCTCACGTGAGTATTCCCAAATAGAAAATTACCTTCCAAAACACATACTGTCTTTGCACTCGGTATGAACACTAGTTCATTAACCATGTTCTTACTAAATAGTGAACATTATTTCTTTTCCAACATAGTGAAACATCTAATAATAAAAGCAAAATGTGCTAATGTTGTTTCTTTTCTCTTCTCTTTATGTTTTACACAGACCAGTATTTCATTGATAAAGTTTTTTTTTTTTTTTTTTAATGGTGTGTTCAGTTCACAGTTAAGACAGATATAAGACAGCCACTTGAAAGCGTCTCAGGTTATATTGTTTTACTCTTCTGCCCAGTGGTCTCACCAACTTGATACTTTCATGTCAATTACTTGTATATTTAGTTTCGGATGTAAGCTTATTTTATATTTTATTAATGGAAAGAAATCTTACTTTTGATCTACCTAGGTAAGATCATACTTGCAGCCTTATATTATTATCTTAGACAAGAATAGGAACAAATCTAACAGAATGAAACTATATATAAAACTCTAATACTACAAGTAATGGTTGTTACTTCGACAAAAAGAAAAAAAGTGCATTTGATGAAGATTCGAACATGTATCACCTGATTGGTAAGGTAAAACATTACCCACTACACCACATACTCAGGTGCTTTTTTCTTGCTCTACACTTTAAACATTCAGTTTGTGATTTTTCTTTCTGTCGTCTTACCAATTAACAGTTTTTCTGCTTCCCTTGCTTGTTACACTATTCGTATTACGTGTTGTGTAAATTGCATTTGCAAACGTAATATAATTATTTTGTTGTTTTACCAAGATCTACAGCTTTAAAAGTCTTTAAGGTCAATTACATTAACCGAACTGATTTTCTCATATCTTTCATGGCTGCAAGGAGCAAGAGATGCTATCCCGCAAAAAATGCATTTTTTTATGTGACAGATAATACATAATACCACACAGTCCCTATGGAAGTTCGCGGACCACCAATTAGAAAAAACTGAGTTAAACGACAGTACAAAATATGGGTAATGAGAAAAGCCCAAAATTACTTTAAAATAAGGGTGCTTAAGAAACAAGATTTGAGGTTGTCTCGTCCCGAAAATGTGCTGTAAAATGATGTCTCGACTCGAAAAACGTATATTTATCTATTGGAAGAGCTGTGTCTCGACTCGAAAAACGTATATTTCTCTATTCGAAGGGCTGTGTCTCGACTCAAATTTCGTCAGGAACATTCTGTCTCGTCTCGTCTCGTGCGCATCCATACTTTTAAACTTCAATTATTGTGTAACTATAATATTTGTCCGAAAATCTATGAATATATGACCTTAAGCTAAACTAAACATGCTTGAAGGTTAATTCTGATAGATAATTTCCGAGAAAAAAAATTATTGTGCAAAAACAATGAAGTTCATGGCCAATAATAATAATAATAAATATTTTTGCCGTGGATTCTCAGTCACAAGATCAGCTGCTGGGAGCAGTGACGGATCCAGGGGGGCGAGGCGATCCAGGCGATCGATCCCCCAGAAGAAGAAACTTCCTTATTTTATATATAAATAAAACCCATCCTAGAGTTTGGAGCTCTTAAAAGTAGCTCTAAGTAGCAGTATTATAATCCACCGCTCCCTCCAGAAGTCCGTCCTGGATCCGCCCCTGGCCGGGAGGAATTAGCATGACCCGAAACTGAATCGAACCTGCGACCTGAGGCAACACAGGGAAGTGTACTACCATGTGCGCCACAGCTTCCCAAAAGTTACATTGATGCACTTATAGTTATACTTACAACTTAAAAAAACACCTTGAAATAAAGGTTTACCTACAACAAGAACCCCATAGTTATCGCATATTCACTTCTTACTCTCTCTCTAGTACGCAGTTTGCAAATGATATGTTCCTTAACATGCATGCACTATCTCTCCTATTATTGTCTTTAATGAACGTATTGTGCTCTCTCTTACTTCATGCTAGCGCAGTCATCTTTAGAAAAGGAAAGAGCGCGCACCTGTGTATAGTAGCGAAGAGTTCTTGAGAAACTCAAACTGTTATGCAGCTCGCCTAACACGTCATAAGCGCATCAGGACTTGCGCGACTGTACAGACACATCTTTGTCAGCATTAGTACAAACTCAGATATTACAACACTATCTTATTTGAGAAAGGGGTGAAAATAGCACCGAGAAAAATACTGATAACACACGTTGAGATAGACATCGAAGAAAATTCCGTAGCTTTTCGAGAGGATAGAATTTCCTCCCCGGGCCATCCCTTGAAATCATCGCTAATTTACACAACTCTGCAAATATAAAATAGCGAATCTGATATTACAGTGTGATCTGAAGTATTGCTAACTTGTTTCAAAATCTATGTGCGGTGCGAGCGGTCCCGGGTTCGATTCCCGGTGGGGGCACTCGGTCGAAGAAGTGTAAAACGCTTTTTCAGACCAGCCACCTTGAATGAGGTTTTCCTGGGTTTTCCTCATTCCCACCAGGCAAATGCCGGGGTGGTACCTAACTTATAGGTCCCAGGCCGCTTCCTTCCTTTCCCAATCCTTTCTCCCTTCCCTTTCCCCGGATTGTGTGCTCGCCGAGGGACGTCATCCCTCAAAACGTGAAGGGCTAAATGGCCTCAGATGCCGAAAGCCCAGAAATCTAAATCCCATCCCCATCAAAATCTATGTGCTCCATCAGGAATTGTGTGTGTTTGTATATATATATTTCCGAGAAGAACTAGTAGAATAACATCAAAAATTTGTGATGAAACTTGAAGAAATAGTAATTTTGTTACAGATTCTGTTGCAATTACTAAAGAAAAATCCCTAGAAGAAATCCCTCCCAAAACTCATTAAGAATAAATAATAAAGAAACTAAGTCTACCTGATGGATAACAATAAGAAATGATATAAAATGCAGTACTGTTGTTATGGTTAGGTCCTTTCTGTTTTCACATAATACTGCGCTAAGTTAGACATCTTACTCTTACAGTAAAGAAATGAAAAGTGCATTCACTTTTATTTTTATTTGCAAAACAAACAATTAAACAAGGAACCAATGTGACATCATTAATAGTCTACGCAATTGGCGATCTGAATATAAGACCTTGATATATTAAAATTAACCTATTATTTGTTGCTGCCCTGTCTTAGAACCAAAGATAGCCTGGACAAGAGTAAAAGAGGGACCATAAACCGTACCAACCTTTCAATCAAAGGTGGTCACAACATGAATAATAAAGAAATTCATCGCTAACTGGTATTATCGCAAACCGCCCGAAATCGAGTTAGGAAGACTCGAATAATCGATATTCTACTGTATAAGAAATCAGACAGGAGCAAACTGTATGCTTATTAAGGTTGAGGTTCTCATTCATCCTGTGGCGTATGCAGAATTTCAGCAAGGGAGGTTTAAGCAGTCAATGTCATATCTTTTTTGGACAGCATGATTTTTGTATTTTAACACTTTGCGTACCAATGACATCCGTGTGGATGTCGTGAAAATATCCCTTATTAAGGGTAGTATTAATCCTGGAGATGATGAAATTTGTTAGTGGATGCAAAGCATGACTTAGTTCTACTATTTCTCCCTAGATGACAGTGTCTTACTGACAGAAAAGAGAAAGAAATGTGTTACCTCAGTAGATGGCAGGTGTAAGGGAGCATTCAATTACAACACACATGTGTTTGTTTTGCAATTAGTAATTTAGAGATCTATTTCGAGATTGAAAAAGGAAAACCTTTGCCTTTGATCGGCGGTCAGTGTTGCTAACTTGAAGCAGCATAAAATCCCTTCAGAACATCAGAATTTTCCCTTTCCGGTCCAAATGTTCCACAACGCAAATAATTGTTTTTATCAGTAATGTGAATACTCTTCTCACGCGCGCACAATAACTATGCTCTATATAAAGGTCTAGACAGTTTTTAACAGTAAACGAAACCGGTTTTACAGCACCGCGCAAACGAAAAATGACACCTGGAACGCAAGGGGTTAATCTTAATGTGATATATGTCTGTTTCTGCATAATATCTTGCTCAAGAGGGGCTAGAACTCTGAAAACTCCCTTGCATACGCCGCTGCATTCATTCATGGCTCATAACGCACTACTCTAAATTATCCTCGTATGTTCTCTCACATACAAAGAAAAACTTATTTTAAATTTCGTTGACACTTTCTTTTCTTCCGTCATAATAAGCACTGAAGTTGTAATATATCTGCGGCCGTGGCTAGTCACAAAAGCAACATTCCTTATGTCAACGTTCCAGAGCAATTCCTGAAATGGCTTCCAACATTAAAATAGAAGGAAAGGGAGACAGGAATGACGACATTCATCTATTCTTCTATTCATCCTTACAATATCCCTCAGTGAAACGACGTAAGGTAGAGAAGGGAGAGAGTTGTCGTTTAGAAAGCCCTTCCTACACGTTGTTGAGGAAAATGGCTTCTCCAGGGGCTTATGGAAACGAAATGAAGAAAGGGATTTTTGTTTCTCTTTTTTCTTCCTGAGAAGTAAAAATTAAAATCGTGTTTTTAATAACTACACTCGGCTTTTGCTGATGAAAATCACAAAGAACAGCGTCATATGTTGAGAAAGGAGGATTTTTTTTGTCTCCCTGCAAAGTACACCTACTATTGTTAAGTAGTACGGTAGCCATAAAACTAATAACTCTATCACATTCGAATAATAATAGTAATAATACTGTAAAGTTTTCAAACTATGAACATCATTTTCAGTTTTTTACTTTTGAAGAACGATAGGAGAGAAGAAACTCGAAAATGTGATCGAAAAAAAAATCGATTCGCAGAAATATTTGAGATATTTTGAACAGGGAGAACACACGTTTGTCGCCCACAAAAAAGAAAAATTGACACGGTCAATCATATTAGGGTTTTGAAATTTGGATTCTGTGTAACAAAATACATCGAATCCATACTCTGGGGTCCGGTGCACAGAACTTTTATTTGTTTTTGTAACAAAATACATCGAATCCATACTCTGGGGTCCGGTGCACAGAACTTTTATTTGTTTTTGTAACAAAATACATGGAATCCATACTCTGGGGTCCGGTGCACAGAACTTTAATTTGTTTTTGTAACAAATACATCGAATCCATACTCTGGGGTCCGGTGCACAGAACTTTTATTTGTTTTTGTAACAAAATACATGAAATCCATACCCTGGGTTCCGGTGCACAGAACTTTTATTTGTTTTTGTAACAAAATACATCGAATCCATACTCTGGGGTCCGGTGCACAGAACTTTTATTTGTTTTTGTAACAAAATACATCGAATCCATACTCTGGGGTCCGGTGCACAGAACTTTTATTTGCTTTTCTAACAAAATACATGGAATCCATACTCTGGGGTCCGGTGCACAGAACTTTTATTTGTTTTTGTAACAAAATACATCGAATCCATACTCTGGGGTCCGGTGCACAGAACTTTTATTTGTTTTTGTAACAAAATACATCGAATCCATACTCTGGGTTCGGTGCACAGAACTTTAATTTGTTTTTGTAACAAAATACATCGAATCCATACTCTGGGGTTCGGTGCACAGAACTTTAATTTGTTTTTGTAACAAAATACATCGAATCCATACTCTGGGGTCCGGTGCACAGAACTTTTATTTGCTTTTCTAACAAAATACATGGAATCTATACTCTAGGGTCCGGTGCACAGAACTTTTATTTGTTTTTGTAACAAAATACATCGAATCCATACTCTGGGGTTCGGTGCACAGAACTTTAATTTGTTTTTGTAACAAAATACATCGAATCCATACTCTGGGGTCCGGTGCACAGAACTTTTATTTGTTTTTGTAACAAAATATATCGAATCCATACTCTGGGGTCCGGTGCACAGAACTTTTATTTGTTTTTGTAACAAAATACATCGAATCCATACTCTGGGATCCGGTGCATAGAACTTTTATTTGCTTTTCTAACAAAATACATGAAATCCATACTCTGGGGTCCGGTGCACAGAACTTTTATTTGTTTTTGTAACAAAATATATCGAATCCATACTCTGGGGTCCGGTGCACAGAACTTTTATTTGTTTTTGTAACAAAATACATCGAATCCATACTCTGGGATCCGGTGCATAGAACTTTTATTTGCTTTTCTAACAAAATACATGAAATCCATACTCTGGGGTCCGGTGCACAGAACTTTTATTTGTTTTTGTAACAAAATATGTCGAATCCATACTCTGGGGTCCGGTGCACAGAACTTTTATTTGTTTTTGTAACAAAATACATCGAATCCATACTCTGGGATCCGGTGCATAGAACTTTTATTTGCTTTTCTAACAAAATACATGAAATCCATACTCTGGGGTCCGGTGCACAGAACTTTTATTTGTTTTTGTAACAAAATACATGGAATCCATACCCTGGGTTCCGGTGCACAGAACTTTTATTCGTTTGTGTGTCTGTGTGTTACAGTGTTATTAATACCACCATAGGTCTGCGTATCACAACAGTGGCTCGCATGCTACCAGTGGTAAGTGTACCATAGATTGAGAAACCCTAGCATAAGCTATTTGTTTTGAAACAAATCATCTGGTAAGGGAATGTAAGCATAAAATGGAACCTAAAGCATTTAATTTAAATTTTCTTTACAAAATCACATTATCTTTATTTTTTATGTATGTTTATTTTATTTATTTATTATTTCTTCCAATTACTTCTTAAAGTAACTTAAATGAATTTCCATTTTGATGCAACTGGAATGAGTTATCAAGTTTATGAAATGTAACAGCTTCCTCGTTTGATGTTCCTACTCATTAAATATTTATTAACAGGACAGTATGTAGATCTGGCAAAGAAGACTTAATCATCATGGGCCTTATGCGGAGTCGTTTTGACGTATGATTAGCATCATACTAAAAGCCTGACTACTGCAGGAAATCATGTTAGTCGAACTCTTTAGTATGGCACTAATCACATGTCACTAGCCGGCATAGCCGTGGGACGTAAAACTAAAGATTTCATTTCATTTCATTTCCAAATAGCATTTGTTTTCTTCTGTTAAGGTATATAAGCCAAACGTCATTTGGACCATTACATGTGAGAATTCGGCTTCAATCTTTCTACCTCTTTAATAGATCTATTAACTTTCTCTGTATTAGAATAGAATGAAAGTGCTACTATCTCGAGATAGACAAATGACTACTGTAAATTACTTTCACTTCTAATTGTACTTATTTTGGGCAACGGTGCTTAAAAGTGCACAATATGTTCTGAAGAAGAAGAAGAAGAAAAAAATATAAAATATATGTTGAGATAGATTGATATTCATGTAATGGTAGCGGCTATAACTAAACATAATTTTTTGTTTCGTGTTGCTATGACAACAGAAATATTATTATTCATGGGGTTTTGAGAATAAAAGTTAGTTGTTCTATATATTTGACAAGCCTAATTTCCAAGGTATGCAATTGTTAGTTTTTGCAATTAAGTGTAAAAATTAAGGTACTGAATTGTGTTGACTTAATCGAACTGTGGGCAATATATGTAACAAAAGGAATCATAAATAACGTTATAAACAAAGGAAAGAGGAATATCTGAAATTGCAAGAATGAAGCTCTCCAATTTTATACCTGTCCACAGAATACAAGCCAATACATATAGTCACAAAACCAAAGTATATTGAAGTAATCTTAAACTTACAGTAATTCAAGTAATTTGTTGTTAAGTACTCTTACAGTAATTTAAAAATTTATGAAGTGCACTGGATATGCGAACTTCTGAGCCTGGGTATCCAAGTGCTGGGCCTGGGTATCCATTTCGATACAAAAAGGTAGCTTAAAAAATGCCCTGCTCTAGTGATTGGGATTTGAAATTCGTAGTGGGCAGTTACTCCACTTCCTGGCAACATTATTCAAATTTTCAGCAAGTAATGAAGAAATCAACTTTATTTCAAGATCCATTCAACAGAAACGATGGACTGAAACCCATGAACCAAATTGCCTGTGAATAAACATACGTAAGTAACATTTCATCCCGTTGGTATAGTGTCTAGCTCGCTCATTTTGGAGCATGGATCTCGGGTTCGATACCCGGTGGAAGAGCCTTGAAATTTCAATGTGTTACTAAGGATACGGATCCCACTGAAGGCTCCGTAATCACCAGTCTCTTACAAAACTAGTGCAGAAAGGGAAGCTAAACTCTAAACCCACAAAGCCAACCAAGCTAATAAAGGACGGACGCAGTAATATCACCATAATTTAGACTACGTGGGCAATTTTATAATGTTTCAGACTATGGTCATAAATATAAGTAGAACTAGGGCTTCGAACATTTCTAGTTCTTGTTACTCGAAAGTAAGTAAGTGTAATATATACACATGGTGTTAGGAAATAACTTTGGGAAGTGAATCCTCACGTGTAAACGTGAAAAAGCCTATAGACCAATCTTGGTGCACAAATGCGTTATTTCAGAGATACAGTCCGCAGAAAGTTGGTTGTAATGGTACAAAAAAGAAATAACTAGAGAGCGAAATGTTGGTTAAGTGATTATTTTCAGCCTAGATTCTAATTGATATAGGAAGTGTGTCAGTTTTTCAGGATTCTCCAGGAAATGGGTCGCATTTTCTTGTACATCTAAAAATAAGAGTAGTTTCCTGAAGGGTGAAAATTAGGGGGAAAAAGATTTTCTCGGAAACGCCTCCAACGGATTTTGTTTATGTTTCATACTTCAATATTGTACAGGGTGCGGCACGTAAAACCGGCCCGTAAAGTGAACACATAAAATTAAATGTAATGTATTGAATGTGATTAACTACAACACATAAATGAAATGTAATGTATTGAATATGACTACTCACCTTCACAGCAGCCTTCACAGCAGGTGCTGAAAGTGTCCTCCGCCCACTTCAACACACATGTGAGCACGATTGAGGAGATTCATATATACCCTTGTCAGTTCTTGTGTTGTAATGCTATTGGTGCCATCCTGGATCCTGGTCTTGAGTTCTTCAATTGTGTGTGGATTTGTTTCGTATATTCTTCCCTTTAACAGTCACCATAAGTAAAAGTCACACGTGGATAAGTCTGGTGACCGAGGAGGCCACAAACCTTTGCTGATTATCCTCTCTGGTGTAAACATCTCATGCACAAGGGACAATGATGCAGCTGATGTGTGGCATGTTGCACCGTCCTGCTGAAAGTAACATAACTGACGCTCCTCTTCGGTCAAGTGTGTATAAAACTCCTCCAGGATTCCCATATACACGCCACTGTTCACTGTCGTCTCAAAGAATATGGGCCCAATAACGCGTGTGGCGGAAATGGCACACCAAACACCAATCTTCTCATCATGCAAGGGTACCTGGTGGATTACGTGTGGATTTTCTGTCTACCAATATCGGTTGTTTTGGGAATTTACGTACCCAGACAGGTGGAACCACGCCTCGTCACTCATGATGAGCATTAGTGGATCCAAGAAACCACTGGCAACATTTCTCAACAGCCATGAACAGAAATGCACCCTCTTCTGCAGGTCAGGCTCCTTCAGTTCTTGCACAACACTTATCCGGTACGGTTTTAACTTCAGTCCCCTTAAAACACGTCTGCAACTTCTCTCACTCGCATGAACCTGTTGACTCAATCTCCTGGTTGACTTTCGAGGACTTCTTGTCATTATCTCCTCCACCTTCATCCAGGGCCGTGCTGGGATACTAATCAGGGCGGTGGACAAATCTACTAAAAGGGCGCCCATACAAACGGGAATATATATATATGTATGTATGTATGTATGGATATAGATATAAATACAGATATAGATAGATAGATATGCATACATACATACATACATATATATATATATATATATATATATATATATATATATATATATATATATATATATATATATATATATAGATAGATAGATAGATAGATAGATAGATAGATAGATAGATAGATATAGATATAGATATAGATATAGATATAGATATAGATATAAAGACCCAGACCATTCTGTTTGTAACCTGATAATATAGAGTAACTCATTTGTCCTACAAAGAATCCACGGGGTAGTTTACTCTTGGAAATAAGTTTCGATTTTCTAAAAATCATGACTCAGACAACTTTGTTAAATAAATATTTTATTAATAACCGCAAACCGGTCCAACTCGAGGTCAAAGGTCAACTAGCTCTTTTCGCAAGACTTTCATTACAAAAATATATAAACGCTTACAGAATTTTATTGAAGATTATGTAACCGTATTAGTTGTCATAGAATAGCATAATTGAAGGTTTTATACTTCCAGCTTTATCCTAACTTAGCTCTAACCCAATCTATCTTAGGCTCTTATCTATTTCTTAACTGTAACTGTATGAACCAAATAATCTCTCAGATGTTTACAATTCCTTATCGATTATTACAAATCTAAAGTAGATTTAACTTCATGCAAATAATTTTATATATTAGTTTCCATAACTCACAATCCCTTGTTCAGACGCGCTACTCGGTTTGGCTTAGTCAATCTTGAACAGTGCTGAATGGGCAGACTAGTAAATAATTTGTGCTGTACTGGTAACTAGTTTACGTATGACATCAAGTTTGACTTATTTTATGGTTCAAAAAAATAGAGGACACGATTATCCATAAGGTAAAAAAAATGGCTCAAAAACAAGTAGCAGTATCAAGTGTACACCACGCAAAGGAGTTTGGTTTCTGTGGTACGATATTTTCACAATTAATATTGAAACTGGAAATTGTAGTAGATTTCTACCACTTCCGGTTTTAGTAGAGAGACTAAACTAGAGACGAAATAGATTCTTGTGCAGACGCCTAATTGATTGCACAAAACCGCTTTCGTTGTCTACTACAGTTTTTATTCTATAGCTATCACCGTTAAAACCGGAAGTGGTTGATTTCAATCTCTTTTGGTTTGAATAGAGGCTTAAGACTGAAGATAGTAGTTATTTTTAGAACGCTGAATAGAAAGTAAACCTCTTCTTGCTTTTACCATTTCTGTTCTATGGAGATCATTACTGAAACCGGAAGTGGTTAATTCCTACGACTTCAGGTTTCAATTGAAGATCAAAAGAGGAGATGAAAGGTAGACTTGGGACGCTTGACAGCTATTCGATTGGAGGAAACATCTTTCATCTATTTTTTTTTTTTTTTTTTTTTACTGTTTTTGCTCTACGTAGATCAATATTTATTGAAACCAGAAATTATAGTTAATTTGAATCATTTTCGGTTTTAGTAGACAGTTAATAATATAGATTAAATATGTTCTTACGAAGCACAAAACCGGATCTCACGACATATTACCGTTTACGATTTATGGTGATCAATGATCAAACCGGAAATGGTTTATTTAAACCACTTCCGGTTTGAGTACATGGTTTTAATAACAAACTCAATTTCTGACTCTTGACTCTATATTTTGACCAATTTTGGTGATGATCTAGGATTTTTTAATTTTTTTTTTTTTTTTTTTTTTTTTTTTTTTGGCACACACGGACAGACATGCATACACGGGTATGGTAAATATATAAAGGAGTTTTGGTAAACCAAACTAGTTATTAAAAAAAAAAGGAAAACTTGTTTTCTGCCATCCCTGCTTACAATTAATTCGTTCTAACCGCAGAAATATCAGACTGTGGTTTCATGTGATGAATAATATAAAACGAAAAGAAACCTATCCAACCAGACAACAAAACAAATAGGCAAATAAGAAACATGTAGACTTTCTTTGGTTGTATAGTACTATAGTTGTCAGTGGCAGAGGTGAAAGCAGTGGCAGAGAGAATCCGTCAGCTTGAAGCAACAAAAGATGTAGAAAAGCAATCGGAAACATTTGTTCGATACTGAGGTTTCAAAGATTATTATCTTTGCTCTAAAGTTGCCGTTGTAAAGTTGTAAGAACTTAGTTGGGAAGTAAGGGTGGGGGCTGGGAAGGGAAACTGCTCAAGCCGTAAATGATTGTGAAAATGGAGGTGGTGGACATGAGTTTCGCTTTTCAAATTGCTACAATGCATCCCTTCCCAGCATGTGTTCTTTAAAGAATGTCACCCGTATGTAGTTTATGAGTGGTCTTTTGATCCTTTATCTGAAGTAATGATTCCGTCATTACGGAAGTAATTATTACAATTAATCTAAGTCATTAAGTTTAAAATTGAGATAACCACTTCCTTTGTATTGCTCTTTGGCATTCGTATAGAAAATTGCAAGTTTCTAGGTGCAGTATTTTGTAAGATATTTATGAATTAAATTTTACATGTTACCTTATGGAGATTCTGAAGCTTGTGATAATGAGTAGACATCCCCTTAAGATTTCGATTGTCCAGTACGAGAATAGATGCCACATCTAAACGAAACATTTCGGTCAGAACCTCTCGGTAAGAACATCTCGCTAAGAACCTCTCGTTAAGGAAATCCCAATCGAAATGTCTCGAGAGGTTCAAACAATCGAAACGTTTCGATTGTAACATCTCGCAATCGCGCATCTCTAGTACTTTTGTCCGGAGTAATTTAGCTCTCTACTCCCTCAGTGTAGGCAGTAGTTGCATATCCACAGCAACACAATCCACCTCCCCCCCCCCCAAAAAAAAAATACGGGCAGTTCAGTTCCGGTCTGCGCAATCACCGATCGAAATGCTCCCGCAATTTTGACACCAATAAAGAAACGAGGGTAATCGTCCAACATTGCTCCAAGTGTCGAACAGTGTTGCAAGAGATCTTGATTCATGCGCTCACTGAGTGTGCGCCCTACCTATTGTATTTGAATGCATGGAGAGCTGGTTTCAAACAAACCGCAATGGAGAGGAAATGACGCGCAACAACATTTGCTTCTACCTGCTTGCTCCCGCAGTGTGCGGTAAATCTTATTCATTACTTATTTTTGTATGACGATTCATTTCTTACCCTCTCCCTTTTTGTGCTTCTTGAACATTCTGTATAACGCAAATCCAGATTTATAAAGGAACATTTAACTAAACCCGAGGAACACTTCAGTAAAAACCAGTGTTCGAAGTGGCAAAAAGGCAGAGGCGGTATGATGTTTTACGATTTTGACTCGATATACCGGTTATATAAATGTTCAAATGCAGTGACGGTATGTTTTCTAAAAGATTGCATTTCTATTTACCTAATGACTGAAAACTATTGGAGAACTTCTCTGTAGTAACGGGGGGAGAATATGGGGAGACTTTGATTCCCCCGCCAACAACTTTCTGAAATAAAATATCCCCTAATGTTTTATTATAGAGAATTATACACGAACATGCACAAAAACCGAATGAGGATATTAACAATTTCCTGTGGGAAAACTGGTCCCCCACTCGATTGTGGGGTATTTCAAACCCCTGAAACGGTCCGCCCCATCAGTATATAACCCCTAAATCTGCCCATGCTCAAAACATGGCATTTATATGCATTAAGGCAAAAGACACACATACATACATAACAAAGAAACAATTCAATTATGACACATCAAAATAGAAACTAAATGAACTTCTTTGAAGACGCCTCATTTTAAAAACAAAAGGTAGGAAAAAGATAACAAAAATGTCGGTGTTGTCAGCTTAGACATTATTTCTACATAAGAAATAAAATCTATTTACGTGCAAAGCTATTCTTCAATTACTATGTATACAAATGGATTTATTAAAGATATTTAGCATCCACTTTCCAGTGATGGTATGTTTTAATCATTAAAAAACCAGAGACGATATGCCTTTATCACTGAAAAACCAGAGACGGAATGGTATACCACCGCATACCGTCTCACTTCGACCACTAGTAAAAACGCATCCTTAAAAATCAAAGAAAACACAAACTAAATGCATCTAATAAATCAATGACCTGAACAAAGATGACGTGTGTGTGTAAGATTACAGAAAGCCATGAATAAATATGATGGGATCCATCATGTTGAACGCATTTCACCCAACTAAAAGCTGTTTTGGCTGGACATGTTTTTTCGTAGTCTGCAATGCTTAAACAAACAATATTACCTCAATTGAATTTACGTCTCTTGTGTGCATAACATAGTCTTTGAACGTAAAATACCTTTATTCAGTTGTGCTGCAAGGATTGTTGGATATGAAGCCACAAATATCTCGGGACTTCTTACAAGTGTCGCTCTTTATGTAGTTTGAGATTATATTCAAGAAGTGCAAATTAGTAAGACGCAACTGTCAGGATCGAGGGTGAGGTCGTAAGCGAAGGGCTTCCCCGTTCCCAAATGACCACATTCAGCTCCTTGTGAGGCCAACTACACCGACAAGCCACTGTCACGTTTGCGGTTGAACTCCGAGAGCTTTTCCTAATTAGTTAAATGCAGCAACGCCTCTCAAGCAAACAACCAAAGTTGAACTGTATACAACAATGTTTAGCTACGTAAATATGTCTCGAAATATCTTGTTTCTGTCTTCTTGTTTGTGTTCTGTCAGTTACATACATATAAGCCAATTCAAAGATTGAATTCAGAATTTAAAGTATGTATTTTGCATTTATTGCTTTAATCCTCAAATATTTCTCTGGTTAGCAGTGAAAAGCAAACAAAACCCATGTTTTAGACTTCCAAACGATGTTATATATACTATAAGTATGAGAAGCTATATACGAGGGACATTCATTATATACAGCTTAACGCGGGCTCCTAACCTCATGAGCTCCAGCCGGGAATCGAACCCAGGTCTCCCACACCAAAGGTGCGTACGCTAACTGTTCAGCCACGACGGAGCTCAATGATGAAATATTGTACAGCGACAGGAATTAGATGATAATAAAATATTCGATTGGTACTTTCATATACAGGGGGACCATTTTTTCTTTATGGATCTTTGCAACTTATAAAATAATAAATACAAAACGCTGAAATTTTATACCATGCAAATGATTTCAGGTGAGCAGAGCTTGGCATATTCTGAGATACCACAAGTTTAACAGTGGTGCCAACCGAAAATAAAGATTTTTATAAGTTGTCCTACGATAGATTATTACATATTTCAAATCTACATGCAACCCAAAAACATACAATACCACACTTGTCATCCAGCGTTGCAATCTAAGGACGCTACAATATCACAACCATTAAAAAACAACCAAATGTTGGACGGATGTACAACAATAATCTCGCAAATAATATGTACAACGGGGTAATCCACATTCAAAGCACCTTAATGTCCAATACTACGGTCGTCATATGACGTATTTCAAACATGTAGAAAGGAAGTTACAAGGAATTGAAAATGTACTGTTTTCAAAGAACTTTATTTCGAAAACTGTTTCTATAAATATCACATCGAATTACATAGATGGTTTCCAATAGACATAAAGATCATAATATCGTTTATTGATATCTCAAACCATTCCAGAGTTAGAGAAAAAATGATAAAAATTGATATATTGTTTAAAATGGCACATTTGTGGGAACTTTTAAAAACATTTTCTTATCTATATTGTTTCTACAATATTAAGATTTTCTGGCAGGTGTAAAAGTTCTCGGAATTCCATAATTTTAAGCAGTGTTGCAAACTTTAACAAAGAGCAACTCAAATAGTTTTTGCTACAAATGTTCAATGTGAGCACCATTCGTCACACGCCACACATCAAGTTGATAGGCGAGTTCTTTCCAAACCTTGATCAGTGTGTTTGGAGAAATTATTGTTGCAACAACTACTTCAATCCTTTTTCTTCAATTCTTCAATCTCCTTGAAATTCTGTCACAGATGTCACTGGAATTACTAATTCACGACTAGCTTTCCGAACTGATTTCTTGAGGCTATGCGTGAAAGACTTTCTCACTCGTTCAACACATTCTTCAGTCATTCTTGGTCGTCCCGTACTCTTCCCTTTGCACAGACAGCCGGTGTTTTCAAACTGATGATACCATCTACGGATGTTATTATCATTTGGTGGATTGCAATTGAACAATACGGAGAGTACGTTGCACTGTAACTACAGATTTAGTCTTTCCGAAATGAATAACACAAAAAGCTTTCTGCTCACTGGTCGCCATCTTTGCTACTAGCGATTTCTAACGGCAGACAGAGGAAACAGTGCATGCGCATGCGTGCGTACAAAGCTGAGTTGCTCTTTCATTTGATATATTATTTATAATTGTAAATTAATTGTAATAAATACGACAAAGTCTTAAAATCCCGATATTCATTTTGAATTAACCTGTACTTTGGACTTGCAGTGCTTCATTTGTCTCATTTGCGTTATTACTACTATAGAGGCCACCAAAAATTCGGATGTTTATGATACTGTAGCGTCCTTATTTTGCACCATTGCATGGCAAGTGTAGAATTGTATGTTTTCGGTTTACATGTAAATTTGAGATATGTAATAACATCACGTAGGATGTCGTTTGAAAAAATATACCTTTATGTTGGGTTGGCGACACTATTAACCTTGTGGTATCACAGAGTGTACCAAAGTCTATCACTCTTCCAATATTTGCATGATACGAAATTTTAGCGCTTTCTGGTCACTAGTTTAAAAGTTACAAGGGCATAAAAAGATAAATGGTCCACCATGTATACATAAAATTACGGTTAACACCTCCCAGACCACTGGACCGATTTTGTTGATTCTTGGTTTCAACAACAAGTGCTTCATATCCTCGATTGTAGCCTCTTAGATTTCAGCGTAACAACTACTACAACAGCCATATGATCATAACGTCAACGTTTAAACATTCCATCGCTGGATAGCTGTAGAAAAGTCATTTCTAGCAAACATTATTCACTGGGAATATGGAAAACTCCAGTCAGTAGTGTGGGAATTAAAAAGAAACTCTGCTATTATCTAATTCTTCTACCCAAGACCCATACATTAAAGTATACAAGAAACATAATACTTTTTCAATTCAAAGTTACTATTAAATATACGAGGTGTGATCGAAAGTACGGAGGATAATTTTATTAGAAACAAAGTTATAAGTTTACATGGAATTTGATTTAATCTCCTTCAAACTACTGTCCTTGGCTAGCAATGCACTTATCCCAATGTTGAATCCATGACTGGAAGCATTTCTGGAAGGTTTCTTTAGGAAGAGCGTTCAGATGCTCTGTCGCGACCCTCTCAATGTCAGAAATGGTGCCAAAACGTTTTCATTTTTGCACAATTTTATATTTTTGGGAAGAGTCAGAAGTCGCATGGTGCTATATCTGGAGAGCACAGCGAATGTGGACAGACAGGAATATTTTTCGGCCAAAACTCGCGGATCAAAAGCAAGGTGTGGCATGGCAAATTTTCGCGGTGAAGAAGGAAGCCATTTGCCCATTTAATTGGCGGTTGAAATGTTTTTTTATTGACCCATACGAGATGTTTAGTTCTTCGGAATGCTCTCGAATAGTCATTCGCCTGCTTGAACAAATCGTTTGTGCCATTTTTTGCACGTTTTCATCTGTTTTTGACGTCGAAGAACATCTTGATCGTTGCTCCTTTTCAAGCAACTTCTTGCTGCTTTTGAATAGGTCATAACACTCAGAAACAGCCCTCAATGCCACCGTTTCATCGCCATACATTGATTTTGACATTTCGTGAGCTAATTTTGCACCTTTTTGTAGCTTAGAACAAAACTTAATGTTGGCGCGCGACAGACACTCTTAACACGTCCTCACTCTTCTGCCTCTGGAAGCCAACTAACATGTCACAACTCGTTCAAACTCGACAATGACTGTACCAAAGGTTTAGGATAATTACTGATTTACTGGTTGAAATGGATACAACATCGATAGATGATATTGTGCAACTACATTCAATGTACTTTTTGATTACACCTTCTATTAGCCCTAGCGGCATAGCCAGTAGGCCCAGCAGTGGAAACAATTTGGCTAGCCAACTGCTAACGTCGGACCTACGTTGAATGGTGGCTTTCCCGAGTATTTACCATCCAACTCAACTGTCAGTGTAATCTATATGAAAAAGGTAGAGTAGATGACGGTAAAGTATTAGCTAGCCAACAAAGAATTAAACTAGAGAGATATTACCAAAAGTAAGGTCTCCATAGCGCTGGGGACGCAGAAAATCTGTTTGTGCAGCTGTTGGAAATACTGATCTGTTCTGTTTGTTCTTTTCCCCACTCCCAAACATGTCTGCGCGCACTTGGCTGGACAGACACTCAGTATTGGCTTGGCAGCCGTTTATAATGAAGCTCCCGCTTGCTGCTATCACCAAGTGTGAAGTTCCCGCGGTTATTCGGTTTTTAAACGCAAAAGGTGTTAAATCGATTGAAATTTATCGTGAATGAACGGTAGTGTACGGCAAATCGTGCATGGATGTCATAAGCGTCCGCAAATGGTGTAGGTAATTTAAAGCTAGGTGGTACTAAAATTCACGACAAAGAAACAACAGACAAATCATCGGGGTTTCCGACAAGGCTGTCGCAAAGGTTGAGCAAACCAGTAACTACTACCTGTTTCCTATGGCTGGAGCGCGCTTCAGCAACTACAACGAGATAAAAGATAAAGATCAAATCAATACTTCCTCAAACGCATGGCTGCAAGCTGGTATGATATGAACGTACAAATTTAACACAGCACCTACAAAAATGCAAATGAAAAAATGAAATCTTTGAGTTTTACATCCCACGATTATGCCGGTTAGGCTAAAGGAGACGGTGATAATGAGTAATGAATGAAATGATGGAATGAAGAAAGTGGGAGAACCCCAAGGAGACCCACGCACACGGTGTTTGTCCACCACAAAGTTCATTTGGCGGGGTCCGGAATCGAACCCGGGACGCCAAGCACCAGAGGTGAACGCTCTACCACTGAGCCACCGCGGCCCTGCCTACAAAAATGCATCGACCGAAATAGCAATTATGTAGAAAAGTAGATAAATGTACGAGCTTTAAAATAAACGCTTCTTTGTATATCTAGAAGAAAAGTAGACTTTACTTTTGGGATTACCCTCGTATGCTATCCCAACGAAGTTTTCAACTTAAATTTTGTTACAACGGTCCCCCACCCATGATGCCCATTAGCCTACATAGGGCTTACTAAGTGTACTGCTACAAAGTTCTTTCACACTTAAAATAAACACCGTAAATAAATAGCATAAATAGCATAAAAATAAACATGAACTCAATGAATATGTAACCCAAAAAGTGCTGATTTTCTCCCGAAATATTTTTTTTTTTAAATTTGAGGGAAAAATAAAAAGTTCCCAAAATTCAATCCTATTTTGAATTGTCTTCTAGATTTATGGTATTTGGTGAGCAACCATACGATGTGAAATTAAGTTCCACTTAGTGTATTTTACTTAATTTTAGAAAATTTGAAAAATAAACAAAAGTTTAACAAATAAAGTTTAAAATACAAAATTACGAAGTAATATTTAATGCAATATTTTTATATAACGAAACAAAGTTCATATAAATAATTTATTTCCACCAATTAAAAGAGTTGTTCAATTAACAATCTAGTTTAGCTATAATAAGCATATTTTATTACTGTCTACAGTAAATAATTGTCTTACATCAAACATTCTAACAAACCATTCACATACGTTTTTGTTATTTTGTCTCATTTGGTTCCTTTCTTCAAACTCTCCACCGTTCACTGCAATGCAAAAAGCATGGTGGTTGACAATTGCTAGTACACCCCGTTGAATTATCTTTGACGAAGTTCCTGTATGCCGTACTATTTTTAAACAAGTTTGCTTAAATATTGAATTGACTTAATTATCATGTGACCTTTGCTCCTCCTTTTTAAGTTCGTTTTGTATTCGTTCGTGAGTAAGAACAATTTCTTTAGTTAAATATTCCTCTCGCGCACTTTGAACTTCTGCATCTGCCGATAAATCAGGGGTGAACCACCTAATACTATTTGACACAAATAAAACTAAATTCTCATACAAAGCCACAAGAATTAAACGCCCAACTAAAATATACCAATAAATATATGATGGTGCATATTTTGTGGAAGATTCAAGGCGACTTCTATAACCAAAATACCTGCAGTAGTTGGGTACTGCCACAGATCCTGGTATGTAATCAGTAAAATTATCTGTACTGAAATAGGACAACGAAAACTCAAGGAAACCTTCAAGATCGTTTTGACCTGTTTTTATCCTATAAACCAAAATTGGAATAATGTTTGTGCTGAATGCTACTATAAAGCCATTTGTAAAAATAGCCAGTTTCACAATAAAGTTTATAAACATACGCCATTCTCCGATGTCTGTAACGCGTTGACCAACGGGACGGCGATAGTGTTTTAGATATTTTTGAGCATCAAGCCTCAATTCGATAAGATTACAAAATAACGCAAATAAAGGACCCAAAGGAAATGCTGCTGCAAATAAAATTACATATCCATATTCTAAGATAATTGGCATATAGTTAGGGATAACAATCGAATTAGGCCATGACAAAAGATAATAATCTTTCCCCCATCGAGTTTCACTTTTCCGAATGTCTCTAAAAGTCCTACTAAATACCTTCTGCACAGCTGTTCGAATTCGAAATACAATTAATGTTAACAGTTTTCTGACTACCAGCACAGTATTTACTAAAATAAAGATATTCAATATACATGTCCACAGTTCACATCTTTCATTAGGAAGATTAAGAAAAATACGATATTGCCATGGGTAACCAGTAAACTCTCCCCTATAGAATATAATATATAATGGTTCTATGTAACAAGTGATTGATTCGAGAATAAACAATTTAACAATAAAACTTCGCTCGAATCTATCTTCCGTTTTAAGTTTTTCAAGTTGAGTTAATTTGGATACAAGTAGTGGGTAGATTATTTCTAACAAATACACCATTACAGCGCTTAGAATAGCAAATTGGAACGATCTGAGCAACGTATCATGCACGTATTTATATGTCTTCCATATGAATGTTCTTGTGAAAATACTCCACGCTAAAAATCCAAAGCTCACCAGACAACAAACTACGCATATTGTAACCCCACTTATGATATAGAAAGTGAAGTGCATTGTTGAAAATGAAGCACTTGTATTTCTATTTTCCATCTTTTTTACCACCTTGGACGAGTGCTTCAAAAACTCGGGACGAAACTGGTTCTTACGAACCCAAATGCCTATCATGTGCCAGTTGTACCTATGGCGATCACTTTCTCGTTTCCATTTTGTTTGACAAATAGCACACCAAAATGACGCTAATAGCGCATATGCAACAATGGTAGGGTTATCAAGCAGCAAAGTAAGTTTGGCTAATGTGCAATGATCACTTAAATGGTAGTAGCCACAATATTTTTGACATCCGGGACACATAACAATATTATTTGACGTATTACAAATATCTCGTTTAAATGCTTCCATAGATGTCTCCGAAAGTATGATAATTGTAGATATTACTCCCATTATTGCAAAAGGAATTAACATAAATACTATATAAAATTGTCTCCAAGCAAAGTAGTAAGCTATTTTCTGACCAAAGTACTTTTGTATATCGTCCAATGGTTGTGATTTGAATATGTTTTTGAATGCCCCCCATTTTTCAAAAAGCATAGATCTCATACTTTCTTGATCTTCTAGGTCACTGTCATGTAAAGGATATGCAGCTGTATATGACCCATCATGTAGTAATCTATTAATGCCTACAGCAAACAAGTCCTTGCAATCAGTTGAAAAACGAGTTTGAGTCAGTATATGGTATACAATTTCTGATCGAATTTTTGGAGTGAAGAATTCCTCAGAGAACACATCGAACATATATGATTTACCTCTAGTGAAAGGTGCTGTCAAATATGACCTGAATCCACCCTTCTCCTTCTTAATATTATGCGTGGCGTACCTTCTAGCAAAGATATTCATTACGGGCATTCGAAATTTAAGGACCTCACAGTAAGCTTCTAACACTTCTTGTGGTGCATGGATTTTTATAAACGAAAGTGAACTTTCACTCTCATATTCCAGTTGGAGACCTTCTTTCCTTAGGTTGTGTTCATATATTGCTCTGTTTCTCTTTGATTCTGTATTTAAACTTCGTTTTTCACTTTTATCCCAGCATAATATGAAGTCAATAGGTCTATCTCCATCTCTGAAATAATTCCACGCTTCATTCATATTGAAAATATTAAATATTTTCACGAATTATAATTGTATATACATCCATAAAAAATCTATTAACTTATTATTCATTCCACTTTCTCTTCTTCCTTTGGCCACCTACCCGTACATGCTCCATGATCTCTCCTCTGAGTACTATCACACTTTTCGTAATGTCCACTTATTAGCTATAAAAGTAATAAAGAAAGTTCTGTCGCATTTTCACCCACCACCTTCGAACATCGATATGTCAACAAAGACTTACCTGGAAGGTCAAAAATAAGGCCCCATCAGCATCGACGACCTTCTGCCAATGTTTTGGAAGGCCATGGATTCCATCGTGGTAGAACTTAGTGGGTCATGAAACTAAGAAGGTATCAAGTGCATTTTGCACTTCTACTAGGGATTTGAACTGGCGCCCTCTAAGGTGATTTCCAAGGAATGGAACAGGTGATAATCGGACGGTGCGATGTCCGGGGAGTATGACGAATGCAATATTGTTTCTCATTCAAGGCGTAGAATAGTGTCCAGGGCCATACTAACCATATAGGGCTTAACGTTGTCCTGTAACAAGAAGACCGATTTGCGATTCAGAGGTACTGGCTCCATAGTTTTGAGTTTTTTCTTGAACACGGTTCAACTGCTGACAGTACACAGTCCCATTGATGCTCTGACCAGCAGGTAGCAGTTCCCGATGCACGATGTCGCGAGCATCCATCACTCTCACAGGAGAATCATCTTCTGGTGCAGTGCTGGTTTCGGCTGTTTTGGAACTGGTTCCTAGGATGCTAACCAATGTTGACGGAGCCGTGGAGTTTCGTACAAGACCCACCCTCTCATCACATGTTAACAATCTGTCCAGAAATGGCTCCTTCCTCAGACGAGACAGTAACGAAACACAGGTGTCTGCTCGCGTTGTCTTCTGACCCGGCGACAAATCATGTGGTACCCATCGACCCAACTTGTAGTGCTTTCCAAGTTGATGGAGGTACTGCCAAATGGTTTCTCCACTCACACTGAATTGTAATACCAGTTCCTCACATGTCTGGCTACTGTTCGCCTCAATTGCTGTCTGAGGATCTTCATTTTAGACATGTGTTAGTCTTCCAGTACGTGGTGCGTCTTTGAGTGTTTCGTCACAGCCTTTAAACTTGTTAAACCACCGCTGCACTGTCTGCGTAATCACGACATCCTCAGCAAAGGTTTGGCATATCTTCCACCCCGCTGCAGAGGCGTTTGACCCCAGTTTGAACTCGTACAGCATACACGACATTATTATGCTCTGTGGAGGTCCCATGTTCACTCTGCCTTACGAAAATTCACGGTGTAACTGAATTTCCAAGAACTGCCCTTTGCCTTATCTCCATTCGCATTCAACTCACGGTATGAGGGCCAATTGAACACAGAAAAAAACGACGGAACTTTCTTGGTTACCTATATATATCTAGCTATAATTTACTCGACAACTACATTGAAGTGTCAAAAGTCACTAGATCAGTAGAGAGAACTCGTTGACGTTACCAGATCATGGCGGAAAACCGGTTGAACGGCACGAAGCAGTGTCATTACTGGCAGTTGGACCCTTTTGAATGCAATACAACTTTATGTAGCGTGTTGATGTTAACATGACTTGAGTTATCGGCATTTGAGAGTGGGATGATAATTGGTCTAGATTAATGAGACATTAGATTTTGACAACCATCCGGACATTGAACTTTTCTCGCTTCACGGTATAAAGGGTGGAGCGTGAGTATTGCATTGAAGGCATTACGACCCATTAGGGACTACACAGCGGACGTAAGAGCGTAATTAACTGACCCACAGGGCCCGCAATGAGGGGAGACTCAGAGCAAAAAGGGGTCATTTAAATTTCGAAGATTATCTTCATTATGTAGGGTGATGTTGGAACTATATATCATCTTTAGGCTGATGTTGTGAGCAAAATTCAGTAAACTAAATACGAACATAACATACACTGATCAGTAGAACATTATAACTATTCGCTAATTTTTTGAACGAAATCATTAGATTGACGTAAGAACCACGGGGGACAGTACAACTGCTCGCCGGACGGTGATAAGGATCTCACTCGATTAGTCAGGGTGGTGCTTTGCGTTTAATGGGAAGGACGTCAATGTATCAGAGTTTAATAGGATGGTCAGACGACTGGAAACGGCATTACAGAAACAGCACGACTTGTCTTTTTTTTTTTTTTTTTTTTGCGATCTTCCATGCTTAGGTCTTCCACAGATGAAACCAGCATCAAACCAAACCACAAGTGCGGCTGCTGCATTTCATTAAGACTATTGCAAGTCGTAGATTCTTGAAGTTGGCACAACAGCACAGGGCACAACTAATAGTAGACTTTACAGACTTTAGCAGTACATAAAGCACGAGTGTGTTTGACCACGCAGTACATTGTTAGATATGGGACGTCAATAGCTTGGTGTGAATCCATCGTCTTCGAGAGAAACAGCTGCTCGAGGCGTGTAGAGGCGGATGACGACAGAGTGATTTGGAAATCCTTCACTTTATCATCTATGAGCCCAGTATTTCGTGTAGAGGGAACCATGACGACTCCTAGCTGTTGGCCGCTCACTGCTCATTACGTACACCCATTCATATCAGACATATTTCTAGCTGGAAATGGGATCTTTCAACAGGACAACGCTCCTTGTTACAATGCAACGTTGCCCTGCAGTGGTTCGAGTAGAACAGTGGTGAATTTCAATTGCTGCAATGGTACCCAGACTCACCCGATCTTAACCCAATTGAACAACTTTGGGGTGTCATTGAACGTAAAATCCGAGCTCATTGACTTATTCTTCGGAATTTACGGTAACTAAGTGATTGATGTATATAGATGTAGTGCATCTCCAGGCACCTACCAAGATCTCATTGTTTCCATACCAAGTTGTATTGTGTCGTACTACGAGCCATAGGCGAACATACTAGACATTAAGTAGGTGATCAAAATGTTCTGGCTGGACAGTGTGTATTCGTAGCGTAATGTCGCAGATGGTTGATCATTTTCTCTATCTTGAGTGTTGAAAGCCTAGAAAGTCACTATGTTGATATTGACAAAGTAATTAACGAATTCCTCTTCCAAATGGTTCACTGAATCGGAAAGTTGTAAACAGGATCTACAAATTTTGAAGAGTTTTGATATATTAGCTGTGAACGTTTTATGCGTTAATTTATTCAGGAATAATAATAATAATAATATGTGCATTTTTGGATTATATAGGCAAGTAGTTATTGACTAAATAGAACATCCAAAGTAAAAAAATATATATGTTCTCTATAAATTTTACGTGCCTTTATGAACGAGGAAGAGGGGGGCTCTTTTGACATTCTTGCAGGGAGGCCTGTGCGTCCTTGGTTACGCTATTGAATGGTTGTCCAGATGTGCTGAATGATTGCAACTTACAACGTCCGGGCAAACAACAGTGCCTGAACTAACAGCACAAGTCAATACAATATGTCCCAGTAACGTGTCTCAGATGACAGTGCAACACAATTTAGTCTCCATGCGGTATTGCAGCCGCAGGCCGGCTCGAGTGCCGCTACTAACCACTGACTATCGACAGCTACGACTAATTTGGATTGAACTTTAGGTGACTGGCAACGTGTAGCGTGCTCGAATGGTTTAACGTTTCCAGTTGGTATGAGCGGATGGTAGGGGTCCAAGTAGGCGCAGACTCCATGAATCCATTGACTCAACTTGTCAAAAAAGCATGCTCCAAGCTAATAGTGGCTCCGTAATGGCTCAGTGCGTGATTACTTGGTACAGTTTGAATCCTCTGGTGCACTTAAATAGCATATTAAAGGCCATTGCTGTGCTCAGTTGTTTGGTGACTATCTCCAGCCTTTTAAGGACTTCGTATAGCCTGCCAACTATGGGATTTTACAGAACGGCAATATTCCATGTCACCAGACCACAATGGTATGCGACTGCTTTGAAAAATATACTGGTCACTTCCAATGTATGATTTAGCCATTTCCAATGTACGAACCAGAATTTCAACATCGACGGTAAATGTGCCTACTTAAAAAAAAAAAAAAAAAAAAAAAAGTGTGCGGCCTTTAGTCCTGCAATCCCTCAAGCACTCTGCATGCAAGCACACCTCTACACTTGGATTATGGGTCCGCAGTGTTGGAAGAGTGCTTCATAGAGATCTGAAAATGCATCCTTACAAGATGCAGATTAGTGAAAGAGTTAAGTGAAAGAGACTGTGAAACACGAAGAAATTTATGCAGCGACATTCTGCAGAATATCCCTTTCACAGCGGTACACAAAAGGGTAAATGCCATTTCAGGGATCCCAACCATCGCACTACTGAAATCAAGTGTGGTAGAATTCTACTACCACTTGCGGTTTCAGTAACCTTAGAAATCCCAAATGGGGCTTCTCGAACCGACAAGGTAGCAAGTGTGTAAAAACAACAAAATATTATCAGCCAGTGCTTTCTTTTTAGGTTTTTGTTAGACAATTTGCCATAGCGATGTGAAACAAGTTTATAAGTACTTAGAAAATATAATAATGGGTCCAAGGAACCTCCCGGGACTTCCTGAAACTATTTCACTTAAAGATCATAAGAAATTTAATTTAAGTACTAGGCTACTATTAGGCGAATATCAAAGATAATTTTATCTGCCATGTCTCCGAATTAAATAAAGTATGTATCTGACCATTCTGCCCAACCAAACAACAATTTTGTACAGAGTGTCCAATATACAATGCAACCCGGAGTTTGGGATAGTAGAACTTTTGAACCGGAAGCGGTACACAAATAATGGTTATACCAAAATAAAGCCTTGTTCATGCATATATTTTTAAACTAGGAAGCAACGATTGAAATATACTAGGAACCACACAATGTTGCCAGATGTAACCAAAGGTGTATTTTTTTTTTTTTTTTTTTTTTTTTTTTTTTTTTTTTTTACAAATCACGTAAATTGACTCATAACTCATATGTATAGATGTTCTCTCGTTAATTTTCAGTTTGTATAGTTGGAATGGCTTGGAAACTATGGAATGGAATTGCTGTTCATTGAATCAAAACGGGAGCACTTCCAGAATCTACTGTAGAACTGATAATTCAGTTCGTGATAGTAGCAGTGTTGCCGGGTGCATGTAAGTAAAAGTTTTATCATGATAATTTCAAAGTTTATTTTTCGTTGTTCTCAGGAATTGCATAATGTAGACAGATCCTTAACACATCTTTTGATGACTTGAAACATCAGCAATGTTGCCAATTCAGTATTAATTTATGAAAATTACGATTTCCCTAGTTCCCCCTTACAGAGACCTCATCCGATTAGTTATTGGTGGAAATGAAAAATTCTTTTTTCTGCTCCATAGTTTCCAAGCTACTCCAACTATACAAACCGAAAATTAACGACAGAACATCTATACATATGAGTTGTGAGTCAATATACGTGTCTTAAAAAAAAAAAAAAGATTTACACCTTTGGTTACATCTGGCAACAATGTGGTTCCTAGTGTACTTCAATCGTTGCTTCCTAGTTTAAAAATATATGCATGAACAAGGCTTTATTTTAGCATAACCATTATTTGTGTACCGCTTCCGGTTCAAAAGTTCTACTATCCCAAACTCCGGGTTGCATTGTATATTGGACACCCTGTAGTATTGGTGGCAAATATATGTTTTTACACACTTTCTTGCCAGCTCGACGTCAACAAAGAATACTGTGCTTTCATGTAGAGAAAACGCAATAAGTCTTATGTGTACTATATACTAGAGTACGTATGTACTTATGAGCTACATAACGATAATATTTATAAATATGTATATGTTGATGTGGACAACAGTCCATATCGTATGATATTTTTCTTCTATGGCCAGACTACATTTAACTTGTTAAGTTTTGTGGCCAGACATGTATAAAAATGTTTTTCTAGACAGTTCTGCACTAACTAAACATTGTTACACGATGAGAACAATCTTCTTCAAACACAGAAGCCATTTTCACTAAATACTAATCAACACTTAACCCGTGTAAAATTGTAGCATGATATTCAGATTTTCACCAAGACGACATCACTACCCCCATGGGCGGCGATTAGGGGGGGCAAAGGGGGGCAGTTGCCCCCGCACTTTTTTGAAGTAACCAATTAATGTATATAGTTTCTTTCATTTGGAAATGTAACGATTTTGTATGTGTTACTGATTAATAGGAAAAAATGCTGCCATATAATATTTGCTGTTGCGTGAATACGTATTGGTTGTCTTCCCGTGGAGTAAAGAAAGCTAAAGTAATTGCGTTTTAATCGCCACAGAAAATAATACCCAAAAATAACCTATTGGAGCACAATTTCAGCATACTTTCATTTCTTCTTACAAGGGCTCGATATGTTAGTGAGCCGCTTTGAAGCTAATCGAAAGAACATTATGCAAAAAAGTAGGGCCTATTTCACAAGTTATTCTTTAATTGCACAAAAATTTACAGTTCCTAAAATATCTTTTCTTCTTTCTAAAGTAAGGAATATAGATTAAAAAGAGCGTGATAAGCAGGGCCCGGATCTTGTTGACCTAAAAATTTTTAAAAAGTGACCAATAATATGACACTAAAATTCCTGTATCACAAAAAATTGACCTTAAAACTTACGTTTTCTCAAACTTTTATTTCATTAAACATTGACATTTTTAAATATTCATTGGATTTTTAATTAACATTTCTCATTCATATTCAAAAAATCTTGTTTCAGTTAGTTGCACTCCATTGATCATTTATTTCTATTGATCAGTCCATTGTACGGCATTGTAGGTACTGAAAATGTCAAATCACTCCCGAGTTGAAACTAGGAAGCACTCTTAAACAATAAAAAGTTAGCAAGTGTAGACTACATGAAAATAATAGATAGAAACCTGTTTAAAATCCTTGTACGCCTTCTAATCCATTTTTAGTTATTCACGTGATCACATCCTTTGTGGTCAACAACCCAAAACTATCTGTTTGGCCACCTACTAACCACCACCTTTCGTTACCCAGCTACAGCTTAGTTTTCATTAGCTTTTTAAGAATGCAGTTTTTCCACCCCAATAGTCAGGAAGCAAGAAAAGAGATTATTCAATTTCGTCTTTTCCACATCCGTAAACCGTGTTCATTTAAAGATTTTCTTATGAAGAAGAAAGAGAATAAAAAGACCATAAGTGACCTAAAAGTCACCTTAAAATATTAAAAAATGACATGAAATTTCAAAACGGCAAAAAGTGACCAAAAGTTGACCCTAAAAAACTATATTTTTAGGACCTAGAGTTGATGGATAACGTTTTTAGTTGAACTTGCCTTGTCCTATGCGTAACAGAAAAAAGTTGACTTGTCAACAAGATCCGGGCCCTGGTCATAAGTATATTATTTAAATTAAATATTTCTTGTTGGAAACAGACTTCATGATGACGGTAGTTACAATTACTAAGCTGACCTTCTATTTGAATACTACATTCATAAATTATGTTTAGGTTGCATTAGTTTTAGGCCACACGGACAATGCTAAAGCAAATGGTCGAATAAATCCGAGCACAAATTGCTTGATTGTTGTCAAATGCAAGAATTCAATTCTCGAATAGTAGTGAATATTCGTAAGTTATCACAGTTTTGATATGAAAGTAGTCTTGTTTTTGTCAGAAGCAAGTTCCTTATCATTGAAGATAGAAATAAGTTTCTTTTTTTTAAATGTTAGAAGATGTAGAAGAAAAATCAAGAAATAAAGATAAAAGAGCTAGTTGCATTGGAATTGCAAACTGAAACATTGAGATTGAAGCTCGAGAGTGAATTCTATAAAAAGGATTACCATCTTTCCTATGCAGGTGTGTTTGCTTTATCTTTCACTATTATAATAGATTAACATTTAAAGAAAAAAATAGATACAACGGAATTGCATTTTTAGTAAGTATTTAAGCCTTTCTGAGTGCGACTGCACTTACCCTCACCTTTGTTGTTCATGCTGGAGTAGCATACTTAAAATAATGACTTCTAAGATTTATTCTTTCTGGAGAAAGGGGGAGGCGGCAAATTATGCCATTGCACGAGGCGACAAATTGACTAGGATCTGAATATAGGATGACTCAATTTGAAGTAATGCAGGGTGTTTCAAAATTAATATTAGGTTTTTGACACTTTGTAGTATCTATTACAATTAACTTACAATTCTAAATATTATATCAAATGAAAGAGCAACTCAAACAGTTTTGTACGCACGCATGTGCATACGTTGTTTCTTCTGGCTGCCGTTAGAAAGAGCAAGTAGCAAAGATGGAGACTAGAGAGCAGAAAGCTTTTTGTGTTTTAATAAAGACTGAACCTGTACAGTGCAACCGTCTGTGTGAAGAATATTAAGGAGATGCTTGCAACTACGTCTTTATTGTTTACAGTTGCTACAGGTCTAAAACCTAAACTACGGTTTACGTGCCAATTTCGCAAGTGAAATATTGCTGCATAACAATGAAGATTTTCTGGATCGTGTCGTCTACAGTGATAAATCGACTTTTCACCTAAGAGCTAATGTGAACACTCATAATGTTTGCATCTGGCCGTCAGCAAATCCTCAGGAGATGGTACAATTGAAACGAAACTCCCCTAAATTGAATGTGTTTTGTGCCATATGGCGGAAAGTTTATGGGCCTTTCTCGCCTATCGACTAGATGTGTGCCGTGTGATGAATGAATCTCACATTGAACACTTGTAGCAAAGAATGTTTGAGGTGCTCTTTTACTTCATGCATTGCTTATAATTGTTCGTAAAATGTAATAAGTACTACGAAGACTTAAAACCCCAAAATTTATTTTGAAACACCCTACATTTCTCACCAACAGTGTTGGAACTAAGATGTAAAAAGGAGGAAAAATTTTCCTTATAAAGTTATTGTTTACAACGATATTATTATTAGTCGAGACTATAACTACAACAACAACACGAGTTAGTAGTCAAAAAAATGTAATCAAGTGTATACTCGGTGGTCAAGGTGGCCAAAGTGGCACACACGGGTGTGTCACTTGTTTAATCCGCTCCAGTGTGGACACTAATTAAGATATCGGGATATTATTCTTGCAAAATGTGGTTGGACTATAGTTTATCATATTAATTTCTTTTTCTTCTGGTGTCGAATTTCACACCAGTAAAAAATTCGAGAATTTTCTAATTTCGAATTTCCTTTACTTTTTTTCCTGTAGCTTCCTTCGTTGTAGAAAGACATCCTTAAGACTTGCCAGGTAGATACCTCTGATGGATACCTAACTGTTGACATCAATTGGACGGGCCTGCGCGTAGTGTTGCCAATTAGGGAATTTAAAATTCTCCTATATTTGGGCAAAAAATTAGAAATTTTTGTTTATAAATCCGTAGCTATACGTCCGAGTGCAAGTCAACTTACGTCAATCGAACATTTGTCCTTACTTAACAAACGAAAGTACAGATCGTTACATGGGGTAATTAGGGAACGCACGTAAAATTCGTATTTAGGTTCTAGCCCTTGATTTTTCTAGTTTTTCCTTGCCTTTCTCTTTACCGTAATATATTTTTGATAATTAGAAGCTTTGTTCCTTAAATATCGCCATAATACTTGTAGGATATATTAGTGGTGTACCAGTGTTTAATTTAAGATAGTTTGCGTCTGTCTGGTTGCAGTGTTGCCAGCTACAGAATATTTTAATTCCAGATTTTAGGGGGAAATTTTGGAAAAATTATATGTTTTGTCTCTATTATTTCCCTCTTGTTGGCTATATCGGAACAAACGTACCAGTATCTGGAGGTCTTGTGTTTGCTCTACACAACGCACTATAGAAAGTTTCAATAGGATAATTAGGGGAAGTACAGTTGAGGTTTACAGTGGACCTTGTTCTCTAATTGAAAAGATAACTGTGATTTTTTTTAAGGTAGAATGAGATATTTGTTATTGACATGCTTACTTTATTAGATATGTCACAAAACTTGTAGGATATATTAGAGGAATACCAAAGCTTATTTTAAGATAGTTTGTGTGTGTCTGATAGTAGTGTTGCTAGCTACAAAAAAAATTAATTCCAGATTTTAGGGGCAAATTTTGGGAAAAATTCCCTTTTTTATTTCTATTATTTCCTTCTTGTTGGCTACATTCAAACAAATGTACCAGTGTCTAACAGCCTCATCCTTAGCCTACACAGCGCACCATAAAAAGTTTCACTAGAATAATTAGGGGAAGTACAGTTGAGGTTTATAATAAACCATTTTCTGGAAATTGTAAGAAAATGGTGAATTTCTGAGGTAGAATGAGAGTTGTTTTTTTAATTTCATGTTTACTTTGTTATATATCGCCATGATACTTGTAGGATATATTCTTGGAGTACTACGGTTTATTTTCAGATAGCTTTCGTCTGTCTGATGGCAGCGTTTCCAGCCAAAACAATTAATTCCCGCTATTAGGTGAAAAATTCGGAAAATTTCCCTTTTCCCCTCTATTATTACCCTCTTACTGGCTACATTGAAACAAACGTACCACTACCTAAAAGCTTCCTCTTTGCTCTACAGAACGCACCATAAAAAGTTTCAATAGGGTAATTAGAGAAGCTGTACCCCGGCATATTTGATTTTTGCCTCTGAGGCGTAAAAAGTGTCAAAATTTCATGTGTATGACAGAATTTTTTTCCCTCTTTGAATGGAAGCCAGCGACTTCAGGATCTCACTGTACCTTGTCAACACACCAAATATTTGTTTAGGTGACTTGAACCCATATAGCAGCAGTGGTGCTAGATACAAAAAATTTTTGAAATTCGGTTAGGGAATTTTTTGTAAATTTTCACCCCTACATTTCCCTCAATAATTTCCCACCCGTTGGTAACACTGCAATGCAACTTACACCAAAAGATAGCCACATCCATTTTCTTAAAAACAAGGCCTTAACCATATCAATCGAATGAATAGTTTTTGAGCAATAAGTCAGTAACTGGAAATGTAGGAAAACGCCAAAAATGACCTGGGATCGAAAGGAATAATCATACAATTTTGCTCGTATAGGTTCAAAGAAACAAACAATTTGTAAGTTACGAGGGCTTCGACTCAAGTTCTGTTGATTATTTCAATAATCTGCAATATAAATCAATAAATAATAGTTGCCAGAAAAAAACAGATTTTTGAAAAAAAAAACATGAAAAAGAACGATGTTTTTTATTGAAAAAAAACTTCACAGAAAAAAAACCGTTTTTTTACAACACTATTGAGGCTTGCGCTTTCTTGGTCTAGGACTCACATTCTTTAATGAGGTTCGAACTCACTAGGCTCCTTGGAACTCGCGCTGTCTAGTCTCCTTTGGTGACGCACTTGCTTGGATTTGGGCACACTAATCTGGATTGGACTTGTGCTCACTTGTGTTGGCTCACTTCCGCCAGCTGGGCTCTTTCTCACTACCATCAATATAACTCGAGCTCACTGATACCAGCGCGGTTTTCACTAATGTAGTTTATTACCTTTAGTGTGATCATGCTCATTATTCTCGTAGAACCTCGTGTTTATTTGGCCCCGGGCTCATATCTTTCAATGAGGCTTGCACTAACTAGGTTCCTTGGAGCTCGTGCTCTCTGATCTCTTTCGGGCAAACGCTTACTTGGACTCAGACTTCAACACTCAGTGGGACTCGAGCTCACTGGCGTTGGTAGGGCTTGTACTCATTTTTGCTTCAGCTCACATCCTTTATTCAGGCTCGTACTTAGTCAGGTTCTGGCTCAGATCCTTTAATAAGACTTACAGTTATTAGCCTCCTGGCACTCGCGCTTACGAATTTTATTCGGGCACATTTTCCGTGAACTAAACCCAAAATATAGTAGAAGCACATGTAAAAGCAAGAACATTTATTTGAGCAATCTCAACCTAAAAAAATAAAGCCCAAACAACGAAGAAACACAGTGCAAGGAAAAACAATTAATGCGTTCCGGGTTCTGTGACTTCTGAGGGCTGCAATTAGAATTATCACATACATTTCCTATCAATATCCATAAAACAATAACAATGAGTGGATGATAACATTAATATAAATTTATTATAATATAGCAATTTACCCTGCGTATTTGTAGTGTTAGAATTAGTAATATTTTTGTCTCTATGTAGTTTCAACAATCAAATGAAGTTAGAATATGCTCGGAGTATACAAAAAGTATATGCTAAAAGCAGAAGACGCGATTTCCTCTCTTCCGCGTGACGTCACACTTCCAGCGACCAATGCCAGTTCGAATCGCATATTTAGCAGCCCCTGGTAGAGCGTGTATTAGTGCAGCTTGGAACCAGTGTTGCCAGATCTACTGATTTTGCAGAAGATCTCCTGCTTTTTCTACGTTCTACTGATCTACTGCGAAAGAAAATGAAAAGTGATCAATCTCCTGCTTTTTCCTTATTTCGAGAAGTTAAAGAAATATATTATTATTAATATTGAATTTTTATTTTTTTCCTTACATAAAAGAGGAAATTTCTCTGTATGCATACGCAAAACTCCGTAGTGCATATAGTTCTAGAGATTTGCTGTATAATACAAGGATACAACTGTTTGTCATCTTGTATGTGCATGATGATTGGCGATCTTTATGACTTACTGTAAGGTTACGAGCAGGGGCGGACTGGCAACCATAGGGCCCACCCTACTAAACTGAAATGAGGGCCCACTGTATAAAAATGTAAAAAAATATACTTGGCATTCTTCATATGTATTACATATAAAAGTCCATCTTCGAACCCATAAATAATATCCCATATATTCATACAAAAGCAAAACATTAATTACAAAAAATCTGAAGTATTAACATTTTAATAGTAACTCATGCAGTGTGTAATTGGCATTATCATTTCTTATTGTAAACACACACAATACCGGAATTGGTGCTTTCAGATATTTATACAGTGCTATTGTTTTGTTTTGTTTTTTATGTAATGAATTTAAACCATTTATTTAAACAAATGAGTGTCATGTTTTAGAAAACCCAAAATATATACATGTGCAATAAGTAAAAACTAATTTCAAGTCAACTTAGAAAAACTAAATAATTAAAGCACTGACACAAATAATGTAATTCTCTTTCCTCATAAATCAACTTACCGATTTCTAAATGCATGATTTTCCTTGACATAATTAAAGTCATAATATCATATCTTCATGTCGCAGAAAGATTAGATATCGTCTATCGTCTAGTGTAAGTCCGCCCATTCCTCGGTTGGCCCCAACTTCACTTTTCATATGAATACCTACTTTACACATCACAAATAATTTTTACATTTTACTACACTTTTATTTTCAATTAACTTTAAATAACTAAAGGGAAGTTAACATTTACACGATATACACACTGATTTGACTGACAGCATAAGTGTTCAGCACTTTTAGAAGTTACACCAACGCTTACTGAGCCAAGTGCCGGCAGCTAGTGCTCTCAAACGGGTCAGGTCAAGCCTCATCGGGTCAGGGCTCGAGTCGAACCTCCTTGGGTCACAGGTAGGGTCAGGGCTGCTCTAGCCACGGGTCGGCTCGGGTCAACTTTCTTATGCGTCGTTTCGGCTAAAACCTATTCGGGTCATGAGTCGGGTCGGGTCGACGTTCAACTCGACCCGACTCTCTCGACCCGAGAAGGATTTAGCCGAAACGGCGCATAAGAAAGTTGACCCGAGCCGAACCGTGGCTAGAGCAGCCCTGACCCTAACGTAGGTGACCTGACCCGACCCCTGACCCATGAAAGCCTGATCTGACCCGTTTGAAAGCACTACGCGGCAGCAAACAGTTCAGTTAATTTCGTGTTCGCCTGTTAAAGTTGTGTAATTTCAAGTAAAAATAGCCATAAAAGATAAGCTACAATTGACAGAAATCATCCAAAGACGTGGTGTATACATTATAATTTATAAACACCTTAGACAGAAAAAAAACCTGGCAACTGTACTGCAGTACTCGAATGAGTCACATCAAGCTCATTTGTTTCTTGGAGCTTCACAGATTCAAATAGCCTACGTTGTTTTGGGTCAGATGCAGCTTTTTGCAAATCACATCTTCGTTTGTGTTCTCGCTTTTTAGCACCACTTTTATATTTTATCTTTACAGTAATCTTACAATCACTCCTATCATCCACACTGACACAACCACATCTGTCTTCCACGACAAACGACACGTAACTGGTGTTCCAATAATTGAATTGCTGCTATCGGATTTGCTCTTCGATGTAATATACAAATAAAACACGAGCCTAGGGCAGCAACTTCATAGTAATTGTTTGAGGTTTGTATAAAACAATCGTTGATAGTGGCGACTAATTTCTTTGTTCCCTTAACCGCACTGAAAAAAAAAAAAAAAAAAAAACGAAGCCTGATCCGATTTCTTTCTTCGAAGCTTGGTCTGAGGACAATGCAGTTCAAAAGCGTTCCGGATCCACCTCCTCTTTCCACAATAACAATATCTACGAAATTATTGTTTCTTTAAAACATCGCCACTCGTCGGCTTGTAAAAGGACCGGAGAGGCAATGGTATCCAAATCCAATAACAGCCTGAAATCTACTGTGTTTCTCATATTTAAAAAACAAGTAGTAGTTAACGTGCTCGTTTTTAACAGCTGCTATATCACTATCCCCAGCGCACTGTTTTAGGACCTGATTGTCTCATAGACGGAACCTTTTCAAGTCGATAAACGTGAAGAAGAACAAGGTCTGTTCATGAAAGTTTAACTTTACGTCTTTTTTATGCAAAACACAAGTTTGCGGGAGTTACCCTGCCATATTTTTGAAGCTGGTAGGTTTAATTGAGCACATCTTTTTAAAATTGGTGGAGGGGGCCCACCTGTTTGGAGGGCCCACCCTGCATTTGCAGGGTAGCAGGGTGGGCCAGTCCGCCCCTGGTTACGAGTATGTGTTGTTTTAGATTGGGACTTGCGTTGGAAGAGTAGCTTAGATCACCTCTGCACGACCATCAGCGAAAAATCGTTTTACGTCACGATCACCTGCGAGTGTATCACATAGCTATACTATTGCCACTTTGCTCTTTCACTACGTCTTACTTCACACACGTATGTATCAAACATTATTAAAGGGGCCATGAGGGTACTACCTCTAAAAGATTACCTAATCACCGGAAAAAATTTCTTTATGAAACTTATTTTGAAGTAATTAAAATTCAAATTTATGTTTTGTATGTATTGTTTTATTTTGAAATGAAAGTAATAATGAATTCTGGACTGCTTGTTTCACCACTATCTCCTTAAGAATGGTATTTTTTTTTTTCCTCTGGATTTGCACTCAAATTCCGCCACTTTATGTGTCTACTGTTTTCTCCTGTTTTTTTTTTTTTTTATCTTCGAGTCTTCTGCTTTTCTAACTGATCGGTCTGGCAACACTGCTTGGAACCTGTCGAAACACGTGCTAACTTGTAACCGCTTATGATGACCCATTCCGTCGTATTGCAGAATTTTCCCAATGCCTTTTGTTTTATATTTAACCGAAAATTAAAGTTTAAGAATTGATATACTTACATACAGGGCCGGATCCAGGTTTCTTAAAGGAGGTGCACCAATAACTACCACTACAATTGATTTAAATTTTTAAGTTTTTAAATGCCTTCTTTAGGCATCTGTGGCGTGAATGTGGAATATTACTTTGTTAAGTGAATCCTTTTCCTTCAACCTACAGAAAATCGACTTAAACTATGGCTTTTGCAAAACTAAGCTTTCTTTTAAAGCCTCAAATGGACACATGACAGCAGAAAGTTTCGGAAAATGTTGCTTTTTCGCTGCTAGATTCTCATTCTAGATAGTGTATATGTACAGTGAAAGGGGGTGCATGTGCTCTGGTGCACCCCCTAAATCCGGCCCTGTGTATATATAACAATGGGATATAAAGAATATATAATAGATAGCTGGACCAATTGTCTCGGCTGTGCTTGGAAATAAAGTCTATAGTTATCTATTGCTAAACCGAATTTAAAATTTCGGATTAGCTCAAGAGTTATCGTGCGAAGCAATGTATTAACAAGCGCAATCTTATAAGCAGGGCCCGGATCTTGTTGACAAGTCAACTTTTTTCTTTTACGCACAGGACAAGGCAAGTTCAAATAAAAACGTTACCCATCAACTCTAGGTTCTAAAAATATATTTTTTTAGGGTCAACTTTTGAGTCACTTTTTGCCGTTTTGAAGTTTCAGGTCATTTTTAAATATTTTAAGGTCACCTTTAGGTCACTTGTGTGCTTTTTATTCTTTTTCTTCTACATAAGGAAAACTTAAAACGAAATTTCTTTTCACGATTCTGACTATTGGGGTGGAAAAACTGCATTCTTAAACAAGTTAATGAAAACTAAGCTGTAGCAGGTTGACCAAAGGTGGGTGTTGGTAGGTGGCCAAACAGACAGTTTTGGGTTGTTGACTACAAAGGATGTGATCACGTGAATAAATAAAAATGGATTAGAAGGCGATAAAGATTTTAAACAGGGTTTTTATCTATTATTCTCATGTAGTCTACACTTGCGAACTTTTATTGTTTAAGAGTGCTTCCTAGTTTCAATCCGGGAGTAAACTGACGCTTTCAGTACGTGCAATGCCGTACAATGGACTGATAGATGGACTGCAACTAACTGAAAGAAAACTTTTTGAATATGAGTGAGAAATGTTAATTAAAATCCAATAGATATTTTTAAAAATGTCAATGTTTAACGAAATAAACGTTTTAAAAAACGCAAGTTTTAAGGTAAAATCTTCTGAATTTTAGGGTCATTTTACAGGAATTTTAGTGTCATTTTATAGGTCACTTTTTACAAAATTTTAGGTCAACAAGATCCGGGCCCTGCTTATAAGTTTCACTTAAAGGAGGGCATGGTAGCACAGTGGAAGAGCGCTTACCTCTAGTGCGTGAGGAACTTAGCTTCATCCCCGGGCAAGTAAGTTTGTAGTGGCCAACATCCTGTCCGTGGTTTTCCTCTCGTTTCCTCCCACAATCTCATTCCACCAATTCTTCTATCATCATTCGCTTGCCTTAATCATCCTTCTTCCTTAGCCTAAAGAGCATATGCGTGGGACGTTAAAATGACAGAGATAACTCTCACTTGCGTGATCTTAATAATTGAGGGTTCGATCAGAGAGCTTAGAAGGCCTTTATGACTTTTCATGACTTGTGTTCAGTAAGATATGAAGAATCGAGATATCATAAATTAAAAAATAAACGAAGCCGATTTTCTATAAGAGAAGTGTGGGGTTCTATTGTTTTTGTTGTCGATTGTCTCAAAAACTATGCATGAGAATTCAGTCAGACATGTCTTTTTTTTTTCAGTTCAGCGGGATCCATCGATTGATATATATCTAATCTTTAAACATTTTTCTTTTCTTTTCGTTGAATACTAATAATACCGTAGACTGTTTGTATTCAGTCGAATGGTAAAACTAATCTAAAGAAATGAAACATATATTTTTTTTTCGCACTGCATATCCAATTTATATTAGAAGCCCTGACTGATTGATCAAAGTCTTGGTCAAACCGCTTTAAGTGAGAAAACTTGAAATTTGGAGAGGGTGAGTTTCTCTTTAACTTCGTAATTTTGGAATTTGACAACAGTAAGACCGTGGTAACTGCAAACAGAAGACTAATGTATCCCTTTTCCCTTGACAAATGAGAGGTTGAAGAGAGTGGTTGCCTCAGTTGATGTCTGCGAGTAACCTCTAATTAATTATCTTCGTATCACCTTCACAACTCCCTTACATGTAGTCTAATAGGTGTAAATTTACCAATCTCATTCACCTTCTGTCCTTTATCTTCTCCTGCTAATTTCTACCTGATGATGTAAATCAGACAAGAACAAATCTTCATTTCTTAAGAGTAAACTTTTATAAAGAAAGAAAAAAGTTTTGAAACAAATGATTTTTTTTCATAAAATATTTATTTATTTGCTAATGGACCTGATTCTAATTTGAAGCATATTTTGATTTGAAACAAAATGACATAATGTATAACAATAAGAAAAACTAAGTAAATTTGATTCAATTTGATGCCTGTCGATAGACGGGCTGCTCTATGAGATTTCCGGCTCTTATCCATAGAATAGTTTGGAAGTCTGATAATATGCAAATAAACAGTTTTGTGGTGACTCTTGATATTTTCGTTATTACCCCCTCAGTATTCATTTCTACTCCGCCGCCTCTAAGAAATCGGGGGGTGGTTGTGGGCCTGTTTAAGTATCACGTAAAACAAGTTCAGCTGTAAGCGCATTTGACTCAAGATACCAGCGCTGAATAATTGAATGTGGAAGCACATTTGATTTGAATCGCGCGTTAAACAATTTCAGGTAAATGTATACGTGGATCGAATCACGGTCGTCAATCCCACCGTCAATCACAGGCGTCAATTGTAAAACAAGGTTGAATTTTACTATTTGCATAAACAAGCAAACTGTAAAGTGTGTGTGTTTTTTAGTACCGGTACCACATTTTCAAAAAAAAAAAAAAAACTAAAATATCAAATGTAAAAAGTAAAATACAAAATTTTTAAAAGTTCTTTGTTTGCTTTTTAAGCCAAAATGCTTTAAAATGCAATATATGAGAATTTTTTTTTCAATTTCCCTGGAAAGCACCCTGGACCCAGGGATAAAAGTGAGGAGGAACGCGGGAGACGTCGTCCACCCACTTCCAAAAAATAACTACGGCGTTCCACCACTTCCTAAAAAAATACAATGGATAAAGATAGGTACGGGAGACGACGTGTCGTCATGCGTCCTCCTACTTTTTTCAGATTCACTTTTACCCCTGCCTGGACCCCCCTCTTTCTTGGGGAGTATTCCATACACAACAATTACCCCGGTAGTCTGTTCCCCAAAAGTTTATGTGCTGCTGACGCCACTGGATCGAATGTCATGTTAAATAATTTCAGAAGTGCATACTTGACACGAATTCCGCGTTAAATACTACAGGTGAAAGTATATTTACTTATATTCAATGTTAGACAATGCAGGTGGAAATACTTTTGATTCGAGATCTGTTTTAAAAAATTCATGTAAAAATACACCTAGTTCGAATCCCACGTTAAGCAATGCAGATAGAAAAACGTTTAGCTAAATTCCGTGTTCAAAAATGCAAGTTAATTGAGTACTTGGGTTTCTGATTCAGAATTTTCACAAAATAGCCTATGCAGACCACTTATGAAATTGAACACTGACCATTTCATTTGTGTGTGTTTTCAAATAGATGATCAGTCACAATGTTAAACTGCGCCGGACGTCACTGTATTTCTAAGTGTTGTTACACAATAGGCCATGGTAGCACGGTCACTTTATCCTGCAGCATTAGATTTGTGTGTGTGTGTTGGGGGATTTGCTAAAGCACGTCTACAACAGATTTCCCATTAAAATGGAATCCGAACCAACGCAATACATTCAAATTTCAATCAATTCCACGGCGAATGAAATCCAGGAATACGTGCACCAAAGGCACGTGCGCTTGCCACTGGGTCAGAGCGGAGACCAGGAATATATTCAAGTTTATTTAGTTTTAATATGTAACCGAAAGCAATTAGAATTGATAAAATCTCTTAATCCACACACACACACAAATAATAATGAAGTAATCGAGTTTCGAATTAGGTAGAGAGAATCACAGAAGGAAAGGACGCTTGGGACAGGGCTAATATGAAACACCCCACAGCAATTAGTTCTTGTTTCTAATGTGAACTCAAAACCTGACGCACGAGACATGTTGAAAAAGCGGTTTTAATGAAGATAAATGAAGTGGAGATTTTTTTTAATAGTTTGTCAGATGCTACAGACAGAGCAAGACAGAATGAACAGAGAGCACTCACGGCATCAACACCCATTTTGAAATCTCCAAGCACATTCACTTCCGTCAGGGAAGCTAATGAAAGTTTTGAGATACACTTCTTGTGAATGTCTTTGATTTTAATTAAGTCGATTACTCAAATCATGTCAAGTATTATTCTCATTATTATTATTATTATTATTATTATTATTATTATTATTATTAGTAGTAGTAGTAGTAGTAGTAGTAGTAGTAGTAGTAGTAGTAGTAGTAGTAGTAGTAGTAATGGTACACAGTACGCGTAACTTTAATGTAACATCCCAGTTGGATGTTCCAATCTGGATTATACGTGAAGCATTTGGAATATTTCGCAAGAAAATCCAAATGCTAAAAAAAAAAGTGAAAGTAATGTCAAGTATGGCGCATGAGAATATGCCGTTTAACGATCCATACTGGGAAAAAAATAATTAAGAAAACACTGTAAAGTGAAAACTGTTGAGAGACGCTTCTTGACGCTTGTATGGCGGGGATGCTGTATTATGAAGGGACCCGTATTGAATGGTTCCGGAGAAAATTTCATTAAAACGTGCCAACATCATGGATTCAACCCTCAAAATAAACAAAATACTAGGGATGCACACGAGACGAGTCGAGACAGGATTTTCCTGACAAAATTCGAGTCGAGACATGGTTCTTCCAATAGAGAAATATACATTTTTCGAGTCGAGGCCACTGTCACAGCACATTTTCGAGACGAGACGAGACAGCCACAAATCTTGTCTCGTGTGCATCCCTACAAAATACGTTTGCGAGACATTAGGGAAATGCCTTCACTTTGAAAGCAAACGAAAGTGTCAGTGAGGGTTATATAAACACTTTATATTTGTCATCTGCTTCAAGGTTATGTTTGAGGTGTAAGGCGCTATGTGTGATTTTTTTTTTTTTTTTTTTTTTAAGCGGATCTAAGTCTGACAGTGAGAGATATCGTTATTGTTCGTAGCATACTTGAAGATTCTTTCGGTGAGGCAAGGAGTGGCAGACGACATCAAGATAAGGCATGCCTTTGGGACAGTTCAATTGGACTTGTTATTTACCTTGTAGCAACGAAGTAACCAGGAGGCTGGATTGCTGTTTTCTAGGAGTGATAGGGTGTCAGTATCCTAGTTATTCCAACTAGGACAGCAAGTCAGTCTCAATTAGATTAATTCGTGTCTCGTGAACTAGGGAAACTTTCGTCAGTGGAAACTACGAGAATTAGTGGATTTTTTTTTCGGCATCCTCAAAAGTGATAACCTTGATTAACTTCTTTGTTAAAGTTACGTATGTGCAAGGATCATAATGGTAATGATGGTGTAATAAGCTAAAGTTCCCTCGGATACCTTTCATAATACATTCCACATGTCATTCGAAAATATACCTTTTGGGGGTTAGGGGGGATTTGTATCATAACTTCAAAATGTGATCATAGTCTGGCTACATTGATACATATAGTCTGTAAAAATGTAATCGTTATTTTCGAATTTACCACCTTCTAAATTAATATTGCATCAAATAATTGGCATTTAGAATAACCATTGATATTTTGTGGTATGATGTTTCGATCTTTCAGTATAAGGAAGAAATCAGAGCCTTGTACAACCATGCAATTGGGTACTAGAAATTAACGAGGTTCGATCTCCATTTGTCTGCTTCCGTCTTCAGTAAGTAGCAATAAAGCTTTATAGTATTGATTTGTTTTATGTTGACAATTTTTTAAAGGAACCTGAGTTTCTTTACACTATTTCGGAATGTCAACCCGAAGAATTTGTTGGAGGAATTCGACACTTAATATTAGTTCATATTGAAAGAAAAGTAAATTAATAAGTTTAATAAATACTTCCTATTTCTGCCAGATATGAGGAACGTAACAGCTGCGTTGTATGAAATGAAATGAAATCTTTGAGTTTTACGTCCCACGATTATGCCGGTTAGGCTAAAGGAGACGGTGACGATAAGTGATGAATGAAATGGTGGAATGAAGAAAGTGGGAGAAAACGGGAGAACCCCGAGAAAACCCACGCACACGGTGTTTGTCCACCACAAAGTTCAGTTGGCGGGGGCTGGGATCGAACCCGGGATCCCATGCGTTGTATGATTACTGGCTATCTGATCGTATTGTTTTGTGCTCGAGACTCATATATATCGTTATATGGTTTAATTGTTGAAGTGCTTGAGAACAGGGAATCTGGATAAAACTATATGCATAATATTTACATTGAGGGTCAGTGCCTGTGATATTTTTCGTGTGTGAGTATTTATATATGTGTATTAGAATAGGTCTTATAGTAGTAGGTTAGATTAGGTACCGTATTGAATAAATAAATATTGTGTCCCTTGATAATGTTGAATGAAACCTAAGAATGTGGAAAGGGACCGAAAGTAGCACTGACATTTACCCTGATTCTGTAAAAGCTTAGTAACCCGTACTGTATAAAGCTGTTCCGGGAGCGTAGTTCGCGATCCACAGGTTGTGCAATGTAGAGCAGAGGTACCTACTCTTTGGAATTCTTACTATGCAGTTTACAAACTTCGAATTCCCTAAATATTATTGTCAAGAAACTATGTAAACAAGTTCAGAATTATTTCGAAAAGGGGACATTCAAAATTAAATCCTGTTTTATTTGAAATGCGTGTATTAATTATTATTTGGATTTTATAATAAATAATTCAGTGGAAGAAACTTTTCATTTCATAAGCAGGAGTAATTTTGCAGCTTTGAGCGGAATTTCCTCCACAGCCACCCCCTGAAATCATCACTGCTAACCACACATTATAACGCCTAAAGGCCGCCTGGATGGCCATAGTCATTCTAAGGCTATGATGCCAAGACTTTTGAGCTACTATTTCAGGGAAGGACTTCTACTCAGAACAATTTTATACAAGGCACTTGACAATTAGTGCTGTTAAGTATAATGTTTCAAAATGGGATTGACTTCTCCAAAATAGGTACAAGCGTTTCGTCTAATAAGAATAATGAAGAAGGGAATTTGTAATTTATTAATGGGTAGATTTAACTATTATTATTGCGGAATAAGGTGAATATATTAGCTAGAATTATTTAATTAATAAATATAAATTGAATATTTATAAAATAATAAAGAGCAAGAATGTTTTTATGGAGGTATATTAATAGAGAATATATTTAAATTATTTTTACGCCTTTTAGTAATTTGAATACTTATTTTTTACATAAAAATGTTACGTGATATTAAGCAAGTTATACACGATCAATTATTCCATCAAATACTGTATCAAATGTTTCGGCAAAATGGAATTTGAACGTGTACGATATCAAGTTGTATGCAACTTTTGCGTTGGTTACAACATTTGATACAACTGTTCTAAAATAAAACATGTTCTATTCCTATCCAACATTGCATCAAAGGAACAAACGAAAATCACTGTGCGGTGGCGCTAAACATGGACACTGGAAACAATTGAAATGCTTATTGATGTCTACAAGTAGCATCCTGTTTTGTATAACTGTAAACTTTAAGAATATTACAATAATTACAATCACAAAGCCTTGGAAAAATTGTGGTTGAAGATAGGGTGCCAAGGCCAGAAACTACAGGTTGGTGAGGTTTCACATTTCACATGCACGATTCAAATTTCCAATTGCTTGTTTATTTTAAGATTTACGATTTAAACAGCTTACTTTTAAATAACTGCCTGAACCGAATACCGCGTTGCACTCTATGCCTACCAACAAAGGTAACAATTGAATGAAGAAATGTAAACAAATAAGCATCAAAATTAAGTTTTGTATTTGATCGTTTATAGTGCATGTAAAAGTTTTGGCCAACTTATTTTACTCAATTACTATCAAAGATAAGTTTGATGGAAAACTATGACGATGTATAATAGGCTTTGAATACGAGTTATTATTTACATACGCAACAGGTAGTATAGTGGATTTTTTTAATGAAATGAATGCTTAATAAATCATAATAAGTGTCTATCGGAAAATCAATCAAATCACATCAGCCTAATCAGAAACTAAAATATTTAAAGAGGAATATTGAGAGGGTAAACTTACGTTACTCCAGGAAAGTAAGCCATTTTAAAAGTAACGATGCTAAAATTAAAAATTAAGGTACATTTAAACAAAGGAGTGAACTAAAATTTAGCTTAACTCGTGATTCTCAAGGCTCAAGTTCAATATTTACACATAATTGGGTTTCTAAACTTTCACTTTCACTTTCAATATATTATTTGTCTTTTACCATTTCTGTATTCCTCTCTGATTTAGTTTTAAATATTTAAGTTTTTAGTTATGAATTGCATATTATTAATATATATATATATTACAAATAATTGGTTTGAAATTTTTATTAAACATAACACAAGGGCTAAACGATTACTTCAGCTGAGTAGTATGAAATATATTTTAATTTCTAGATTCAAGAAATACTAAAACTTAAAGTAACACAATACAATACAATACAACTCCTAACGTTAGGCTATAGTATTTATTACATTTAACATTTTTGCTTTCGTGCGACGATAGGTGAAAAAAGTATGGAGATTGTGCAAGAAATTGAACTCGAAATTTCAATTGATTTACATTTCATGGTCCCAAAAAAATAAAATAAAATAATTATGATCATCTGCCCGTTTATTCGTCCGCGTCCGTCTGCCTCTTCGTCCCGATGTGAACATACTCGCCTAGAAGTCATACCGTTCAACGTATTAAGACCAAATTTTAAATTTAAGATTTTCAAAAGATTAACTAGGAAGATTTTCAAATTCTTTTTGTACTCCCAAAATAAGAGTAATTTACTTAAGAGTGAAAATCAAAATTAGGCTTTTTCTCTAAAAAAAATTCTAACAATTTCGTTTATATTTCATACACCAATATCTAATTAATCACCGGACATTGTGGTGTAATTCATATTTCATTAATCACCCTAACAATATGTCATAACTTGTTTATCTTGAAAAGATCCACAGATTCCTCTTCAGGTGCCCATTCTTTCGGACCGTTTTGTGAAAAATCACCCACGATTTAAAAAAATATGTAATAAATAAATATTAAATGAATAACAGTACCCTAACAATGTGGTATAACTTATTTGTCCTGGAAACATTTATAAGGGATAGTTTAGGCCTATTCATGGGGTGAGTTCTTTCTACACAATTTCCTCATAAACAACTCACGTGATTTTGTTCGTATTTCATAAATAAATGTTTCATTAATGACACTACAATACAGTATAAGTCATTTCTTATGAAAAATCCACAAGTGGTATTTTACTCCTGAGATGAATTTCTTTTCGGGTCATTTTCTCAAGAAACGACTCAGGCGATTTTGTTCAAATTTCAATAATGACCATATCATGTTGCCTAAATCATTTACGAAAATATCATAAGGGGTAGTTTACTTTTGGAAGTAAATTTCCTTCGGACGAAATTTTCCTAGAAGTTCGTATTTAACAAATAGGCCCAAATGTTTCTGTAGTAAGTGCAGCACAAGATTTATTTTAAGAAATTGGAGCGAGAAAGTGTAGCCCGGACATTTTATTGTTTTGTCCATTGAAAGCCGACTTGTTTACAGGATCATCATCATAAACTTTGAGAAAAAGTTTGTTGATGTTGTTTCCCAACACCCTGTACTCTTCAATAACAAAAAACTTTTTTATTCTAGCTATCACATTTGTTGATACGATCAATATACACTTTTCTTTGTAATATTCACTGACTATTTTATTTAATTTCCAACAATTTCTTCCTTTCTGATGAAAGAAAAAACAAAATCCGTTCCCGTCGGAAGGTTACTTCATTGATAAATGGATAGGGAACTCGCCTTAGTAGGTGAGTAAGAATTTCAATTTCTGGGTATGACTTTAGTCTCGCTGTTAATTTCAAATTCCATTGCATTGTAGTTGAAAAGGAAGATTAAACAAACTAGAAATAAGGTAAAAAAATCATGAAATGAAAATCAAGTAAAGATTGTCCTCATTTCGGAATATGCTATGAACACCTAAAACCTGTGTGTGGATGTACAGAGTCCACGCTTTCTTTAGCTTGGCACTCAAACTCAAAATAAAAATCAACTCATCGAGGCCATGGTGGAAAGACTACAAGGTGGTTGCATGCGCATGTCGCCTGGAGCGCTGTCGTGGCTGTGACGTCATCTGGTTTGCAAGAGACAACGGAAATGAAATGAAATCTTTGAGTTTTACGTCCCACGGTTATGCCGGTTAGGCTAAAGGAGACGGTGATGATGAGTAATGAATGAAATGGTGGAATGAAGAAAGTGGGAGGAAACGGGAGAACCCCGAGAAAACCCACGCACACGGTGTTTGTCCACCACAAAGTTCACTTGGCGGGGGCTGGGATCGAACCCGGGACCCCTAGCACCAGAGGTGAACGCTCTACCACTGTACAAGAGACAACGGGAAAAGGCGCTGCTTTAAGTGACAAGTGGAAATTCTTTGTTATTTTGTTCAGTTAAATGATATCGAAAATGCCTAACTGTGCAGTGTACGGCTGTAGTAATTATTACAGAAAAACTAAGGGAACTAATATAAAATACTTCAGATTTCCTCAAAAAGAGGGGGAATGTCTCCAGAAATGGATTTTAGCTTGCAGGCGACAGGACAAAATAAACTTAAAATATGGTAAATTTTACATAAAAGTAATAAATAAATGCAATGTTAAATGAAATTATAAAAAAAGATTTCATTATACATTTTCTTTTTAGTATTAATAGTATGTAATAATAGTATGTAGGACTACAGTAGCTTGTGTTGATTCTGCATACAAAAATCCAATAGTACGATTTAAAAAGACGAACTTTGAGGCAAGACCCGGATTCGAAATCATGAGGGAGGGGAACCGACAGAGGTGATCATTTCTATCATCATTTCCTTCTACATAAGATATTGAGACAAAATTTTCCTCATAAAGGCAGGCATGTAACTCGAGAAAAGAGGCACGATGATCTAGGAGGCTTACCTCCCTCGAGTTACGCAAATGGAGAGCATTGAACACGTTAAAGTAGTTCAGGTCCCATTTCATTCTGGAGGTCTGCATTCCCTGTAGCCTCGGTGCTAAAACGGGACGTTGCACTTCAAATTAACTAACGAATGGAAGGTTCGTAATAACGATTAACGGTTACAAAGATATATAACAATGTATTAGGTCAAGAGAATAAGTATCCACCTACCATGTCAGGGCGATATTGTCGGGACATTTTTACACTCAGATTTTGAAATTTTTGTTCATTTTAATCATAACTTTGGATAATTACATATACATATTTAGGGGGCCCCTCCAGAATTACAAAATTAAGAATGACTGCAGTAAATTTTAAAATATGGTAGATTCTCAACCAATCAACGAAGCACGGTGGCTCAGTGGCAGAAGGCTCACCTCTGGTGCAAAGGATACTGGTCCGCTTCTCGGTCAAGTGAGTTTGTGGTGGACAACATCGTGTCCGTGAGTTTCTAGGGGTACTCCCGCATTCTCATTCCACCAAATTTCCACATAATCATTAACTTACATTTATCTTGTGTCTTCTTTAGTTCACGGGACAGAAAAGAGAAAACTTATCAAGAAAATTAAGAAAATCGTGTAATTTTATGGTTTATATGTTTTCTAGTCTAGCTGTAACACCCCTACATCGTCTTCACCTACGCCTAGTACTTTGTTTCTTGCTTGAAATAGTCAAGTTGCAATTTTTTTGTTTGAGGTGCTTTGTATATACATATTTATTTCTCACAATAGTATGTGTAACGTTTTATTTCGTACAAATGTTTAATAATACAGTTTGTTATGGCGTAAATTTTGACACTAATATTCAGAGAACTGTCAGTTTCACCAAACCTTTAGTTTAAATATAAATTCTATAAACAAGCGATCAGCGACTTCAAATAAGATGATTTTTTTATAACTCAAAAATAAAAACGATGTTTAAAATATTAAATATGTGCGTCCGTGCTCAATAAAGTTTTTAACCCCCCTGAGATTCTGACGAAACCTATATGGGAGCAACCTCTTAAAAAAAACTGTCCAAGCATAACGAAAATATACGTACGTGCATTTCTGTTTACGAAAAACATGAATTCTCCCTTGAGATATTCTCAAAATTTATATGGGGTCATCAGTAAAGAATTCTCTTTCAAGCAAAATAATAATAATAGTAAATCAAAACCGATCAATGTGTTACGAAAATATACTTGAGCATACATAAATATATAATAATGAAATGCATTAAGAACACACTGTGTTATAGATTATTCAGGCCTATACATACTCGAGTGTATTACTTCAGATGTTTAAAAAAGAAAAGAAAGAAAGAAAGAAAAAGCAGAAAATGTAGTGAGTAATATTGGCTAGTTCAAGCTTCAAAGTTGTTTAATATGAACTGATATTGCTGTTTCTTTTGCTATTGTAAATATCTTCCTTTGAATTCACTTAGCTTAAGCATTGATTACATTACGTTTATATAATTATTGTTTGTACTAAAATTTTTGCTTTGTTGAAGATCACTATATATAGAAGAGAAGTTTGCGTGTAAGATAGCAGCCAAGGTATATAAAATAGCAGCGAGCAAGCGCTTCTTAAAAGTTCATCTGACTCGCTGGCCACGTCTGGGACCAAGATGACGTCATGCGCCAGAGCGACAAGAATGTAGCACTGCATTGCATCCACCTTGTAGTCTTTCCACCATGATCGAGGCAAAGTAGTAGCAGGTCAACACCACCACGCTTCGATTGTCGTTGAAAATGTTAAGTTTCCTCATTGGTGGTTATAATAGAAAAGTCGCAGCCTTATTAGTCAAGTCGACTAGTGCACTAGAAATTGTTATAAAATCATAGATTAATTGCAGGAAATAATGAAATTGCACTAAAAAACGTGGTTACGAAAAGAGTCGTTACCAAATGGCGCGGTCATAAGCCCGAATTCGCCCGTGTTAAACGACATTGTTGTAAAGTAAATCCATCGTAAATAATAAAAGTAGTGCCGGCAGGGATGTCCACACATTATAAAAATTGTATCCAAAATAAAATAAAGCAAAAAAAAAAAAAAAAAAAACAGCACTTGTATTAAACGAAAACATAGTACAAAACGGGAGTTCGAGATAAGCCACTAAACCCTGACGCCAAGTAGGCTCGAACTCTGGTCTCGATTGTCCTTTATAGAACTACCATAGTTGTCCCAGACAACCAAGAACACATAGGTCCCCTTTTATAGAACTACCATAGTTGTTGTTAAGTAAACCACAGAAAAAATATTTCTGCTCCAACCGGGGATCAAACCCTAAAGCGATTCTAAAATAATATCTTCAATTTTATGACGCACGAGTATGGCTCAAGGAGACGGATGATTAACAAAAGTGAATGATAACGAAATAATTGGTGAAATGAAAATACAGCAAGAAATCGGAGAACCTCGAGAAAGCCAACGGACATGGTGTTCAGAGATGGCGTGGGTCAATGAAAACTTGATCCATGACCCATTGATCCATAAGCCACCGTGATCCACTCTGACCATCATGACCTTCTCTTACCCACCACCCATCATGACCCATTTTGACCCACTCCGACCCACCACCCACCATGATCCACTCTGGCCCACCAACCAGCAACCACCGTCGTTATCTCTGACTCATGATCCACACCCTCCTCTCCACTACACTTGTGATAAAAGAAGACTGTGAAATTATCACTATTCGGAGTTTGAATTTGTACGATCAATCGCTCAAGCACCGCTCTGTTGCAATACCGGTGGATCTGACCTTTACAATATAAAATGGTAAACTATTTGTCATGGGCCATATTACGATGAATTTCAATTTAATTATATATAATTATTTTCTTGATGAATTACAGGTACTTTACAGTAGCAAATAGGATGAAATTTAAAAGTCTCAAAGCAAGGTAAAGTAGGACAAAAAAGGGAAAAAACTTTAAAATTCGACTGTCTCAAAAGCCAAGTAATAAATCCTATTGACATTATTACAATTACAAATACCAATACCCAAAAGTTGTTAATTTTAATTCCCTTTCAGCAGCTAGGTTATATGAGACGGGACCTACTGATTAACGTGGAATCCGAACCATATGAGCTCCCGCCGGGAATCGAGCCCGGGTTTCCCATGTCAAAGGCGCGTACGCTAACCGCTTAGCCACGAATGAGCTCTAAATATTCAAAAGTATTTGAAGTTCTTTTTTCACTTAGATATACTCATCTCAAGTAAGTAAATAGAAACAAACGAAAATGGAAGGATAATGGAGACCTTGAAAGTAAAACGTAGAAAAATTCACCAGTTTTCAGGAGATGCTGTCTACAATCCGCTGAGCAGAGTAGGTTAGTGTATCATAGAGGTTTGATGGGTCGTAGTGGGTGGTGAGTTGCAGTGGGTCAGGTCCTGTTGACCCACGACTCACTCACAAATCTTGACCCACGACCCACTCCATCTCTGACGATATTGTCCACCACAAACTGACATGGAATCAAACAAGGAGCTCCTCGTACCAGAGATAAGAAGTCTACCACTGAGCCACCGTGCCCTCAATCATCTTGGACCTGATTTAATGAATAGTGTGTATCCGATTATATAAGAACGGTACAAGTTAAAGACAATCGACATGTGATGTTGAGGGAGAACTACGAAAGAATTAATCTACTAAATTTCGTCTGATGTAAGAAGACCTTAGCATCCTCATAGTTCCAGTAGGCTGCTTGATTCATTCGTCTCATTTATTGTATTGGCAAGAGTGTTTATCTTCCCATGCAAGCGGGCAAACATTCATAGAAGTTTGTTCCGATTCATGGAACTAAGTGCACGCTCCATTTTGTATCTTTGGTTACATAATCCCCACCCTTGCATGGTTTTCAGCTTCACTGGAATCCAAAGTGGATATTGAGCAGCAGATACGCTCTCGTCTCGCGATGTCAGCAAACTTTCGCTTAGTCAAGCGAAGAATCCCACTTTTCTTTTCCCTTCGAACTATTATCCAGGAAGAAAGAATGAAAAGAAAAACAACATGAAAAAGTGTTAGAGATACAGTATATTTCGCAGCAGTCCTTCATGCTATCAAAGTAAGAAATAAAAGTATTTATCCTCTGTTAAAAGATGAATGAACATAGCATGCTGTATTTCTGCTCTATCTTCATTTCTTTTTTTCTTTTTCTTTTCTTTTCTTTCCTCAATTCAAAGACGATTGACCACATTGAAACGAAAACAGTTGGCGATGCAACCTCTTTCTCAAACAACTTGTTTTGTATCTTCAACTTTACATACGAGGGTATTTCTAAAAGTTTCCGGCCTCACAATAAGCCGTTCATGGCATACAGTGCCATCTATGAAAGTAATAACGTATCAGTTTCAACTGTCTAGATGCGTCAGTTCGTTCGAAACAGTAATTTAAAAAAGTACTACATGACAATGCTCCAGTCCATACGGCCGTTGTTGCCAAGAATGGAGCACTAAATCTGGACTGCAGAGTGGCTGCTGAATCTCCTCAAAGCCACAGTCTTTCACTGCATCATTGAGAACAAAAGAGCCGTATAAACTGGAACATTGTAATGCAATATACAAGCTCAAATCAGCAGATACTGATTCAAATATTCGCTTCAATCTGATTGTACTGTACTGTAACTCGTGTTAAGATATTTCAAGATATCCAATCCATCGTCATCCATTATAGTTCCATTAAAGGCCACATTTGGCGCTAAGTCTGAAGACATCAATTAAGATGATTTTTTTTTGGGGGGGGGGCAATTACTTTCTTCAAGTCATTACAATAAGAGAACTAATCGGTTCATTTTGGCGTCATAAGATTTTTCTTTCTTTCTCTCACTCCAAGGGAAGAGACTAAATGAGGAAAACCAGAGAGAAATATATGAGGATGGAGTGGCAACAGAACGAGAGATAGAAGAGACAAACATGATAAAGTGCCTCCAACGAAATAACGCAGCTAGACAGTTAAAACTAATACCTTATTTCTTCCATAGATGGAACTATATACCATAAACGGCTTATTATCAATGGCAAATTTTACAGTGTCAGCCTGGAAACTTTTGAAAATAACCTATAGTCTGCGTCTCTCGAATTGGCGTCAACCAATAAGCTTGCAGTGAGCTGTTGCCAAACCTTCAGTGAAGTATCTAACCATTCGTAAATGGCCATAAATATGAACAAAATCAATTACCAAAGATTAAATTCCTCACTGAAGGTTTGGAATAAGCGCCCTGCGAGCTTATTGGATGACGCCATACACCAATTCAGGTGACGCGGACTATAGTACAGTGAACACACTTCTCACGAAAGCTTCTTCTTTCATGAACAAGTTTTGCGAACATTGTTTCCTTTTGCTCAAGAACGATATTTCGGGGTGCGAACGTACACACACGCCTGTACCCACAATTTCATACACTCAGTATTGCTTTCGCGTATTTGCTGTAAGCTTTATTTATCAGTGTGTTACGTTCAAAACCTACTTTTAGTTAGCTTTTTTTCTAATGTTTGTGCTATTTTTACCTTTCATACTATTTTGTATAATTTAGAGTTACCTATCTGTCTTCAAAAAGCACAGTTTTAATTTCATTTTATTCTTCATCGCAGAAAAACAACTTTGAAATGTATATATATATATATATATATATATATATATATATATATATATATATATATATATATATATATATATATTTACAGTATCATGTTTCTGTGGCTAAAACGAATTAATTGTATTTACATTAATTTCAATAAGAAAACTCATTTCCGTTCGCAAATAGTCTTACGGAGCGGATTGAGTTCGTAACCCGTGAGTCCATTGTATTTGGACATTCAAAAGAGAACTTATTTTCTCAAATTTTTCTGTTAAGTATGGGTCATTCCATGTCAAATCATCTAATTTTAAAACATGACCGTGCATCAATGTCTCAGATTCTCTCAAAATTTTTCTCACATTAATACCAATGAAATTATGATAAATTAATATTTTCCGATTTTTTGGATGAGAAATGGGCCGGGGAGACATTTTTGAAAAATGTGAATTTTGCTTTTTCACTTTCATTTTTTGCCACAGCATCATGGAACTAATATTACCATAACTTCCTTATTTTTGAACTTATTGGGCTCATCCAGGTGTCAAATGAAAGCTTAAGTTTTGCTCTTTCAGAATATCCTAAGTAACCTTGCAAAAGGTTACACTGTCAACCATTAATGGACATAATTGCTCTTTTTTTTTTTTACATTCATCTTAACACGTACATGGTATGGTTAGAAAAATAAAGAGGGCGTTTTTTTGTATTTTTGTAATTATTATTTTTTTATGTACAGAAAAATACAATTTTAAGTTTTGTTACAAATTGTGTCATTGCTCGTAAGTTACAACTATGAAACTTTTGAAACTTTTTAAATAGAATTATCTTAGCACATAAATGATATGATTAAAAAATAAAAAGGCTGCTTTTGGTATATATATATATATATATATATATATATATATATATATATATATATATATATATATATATATATATATATATATATATATATATATATATTTAATTTTACGTGTACGGAAATTTACAGTTTTAAGTTTTGTTACAAATTGTGTAATTGCTCATAAGTTACAACGATGGCACTCTTGAAGCTTCTATTTATAGAATCATTTTATCACATACATGATATGGTTAAAAAATATAAAGGGTGCTTTTGGCATTTTCCCAATTATTATTATTATTTGTGTTTTAAATGTACAGAAATATACAGATTTACTGTTGTTAACAAATTATGCCTTTCCTTTGAAGTAGTGATGGCCAATTCCGGAATTTTTACTTTCCGGATTCCGGATAGTAAAATCGGAAAAGTTTCGGAGTTCGGGACAATTCCAATTTCGGAAAAATCTGGAATCCGGAAAGTAAAATTTCCGATTTTGAAAATTTTGGCCATCCCTACTCTGAAGTGACAACTGTCACCTTTTAAAACTTTTTCAAATAATCATCTTAGTAAATATTTGGTATGCTTAGAAATAGAACTGGTGTAATGTGTAGCTTTGGTATTACTATATTATATTTTTGTACTTTAACTATGGCTTTCAAGCTTTTCCCCAACTGTACCATCGCTTACAACTGTCGAACTCTTGTAACTTTTTATAGGATAAGTTTGCATTTACTAAGTATGATTAAATAACAAAAACGGATACGTTTTTTTTTTTAATAATAATCTTGCGGTTTTGTGAATAGAAAATATAGTCCTAGCAATGTAAGGGGTTGAGTGATTATTACAAACCCTATCAACAGAAATAAGAAATAATAGACTAATGTACACTCATGTCTAAAATGATTGTCGCATATCTGTAACTGTCTTCTTGTAAGAATATAATTTGATAACGAGTTTGCAGGGTACTTTTAATACTGATACTACAAGTATAATCGGGAAATGTATATTTGTGGTTAATTTCATAGGAAAAGAATAATAAATACGAAAATTAGATTGAGTAAAAGAAAATGTTGCTAAATGCACAAGAAAGTTTTATTTTCGTTTTATTGTTCTTATTTACTGCTCTTTTGACATGAAAATTTCCACACACATGTCTTTCCCGATTATACACGTATTAACATTATAAGAAATACCGGGCGAATTCGTTATCAAATTATATTGCTACAATAACATATTTATAGACATGGGACAATAATTTTGGACATGAGTGTACATAGATGAAAACAATAAACATACATACCAGTAATACTTCTTAGAATTACATAGATTTACATACAAAATGTTGTGTCCTATATTTCACAGCTCATTCTTTTCATTGATGATATGATGTCTTCTTTTAATTTTGCTTTCAGTTGCGTAAGTCCGGGCTGATTGGCTTGTAAGAGATGGAACAGGAACTTCCCAGATGATATTTTCAAAAGGTATACAACAACGGAAATATGCAGTTCTAATACTAGCAAGTCTTCATTTTCTGGCCAGTAGAATATAGGAGGACCCCCTTCCCCCACTTCGAGACCAGAAATGAAAAAAAAAAAAATTAAAGAAGGATGAAACAAAATGAAATGAGAAAAAGAAGGATCAGCGTTAAAAATAATTTTTAAAAAAACTACAGGAAGCTTTTGGTTACTCTTTCTTATGAGATTTGCATTACTTGCAATACATGGTGGCGAGGTGAGCAAGATATCCTGGAAGAGTCAGGGAATTTGAAATTTCTAGAAAAGTTATAGAATTCTCAGTATATCTGCTACTAGTCAGGAAGATTTCAAGCTTCCGAAAGCATAGTGCCGTTGAGTAACAGCGTGGACATTTTTTATCATAATTTTTCGTCATGGCATTCTTGCAGAATCAAACATGTTATTTCAAAAACAATTTTCTACTGCTCCTTTAACCTGTCATTTGGAACCGACAGTAGTTGACGGAATATTAAAAACAAAAATTTATATGGAAAAGGAGTTCTATTAGCATTTGATTCAACAGAAAAAGGAACGCAGATATTGTAAAATATTTTACAAGACATTATTGAGTATGTACTTTTTATAATAGTGAATATGTACTCTTCATAATAGTTGAGATCATAATGAAAGGAAAATTGTTATATTTGAATGAACAAAGAAAGGAACGTAAATATTGTAAAATCTTTTTCAATACTTTTTTTATTCTTTTATTACTCGAGATTTCTTCATAGTTTGTTATTAAAATACTTACCAACATATCCTTATTTTATTGTCCTAACAAACCAATATATGTTGATAGTAAATGAAATGAAATCTTTGAGTTTTACGTCCCACGGTTATGCCGGTTAGGCTAAAGGAGACGGTGATGATGAGTAATGAATGAAATGGTGGAATGAAGAAAGTGGGAGGAAACGGGAGAACCCCGAGAAAACCCACGCACGCGGTGTTTGTCCACCACAAAGTTCACTTGGCGGGGGCTGGGATCGAACCCGGGACCCCAAGCACCAGAGGTGAACGCTCTACCACTGAGCCACCGCGGCCCCTATATGTTGATAGTAAAATAGTTTACATTGATCAAGCCCCTGAGCCTTAAGAATTTAACATCACGCCTCCCCCAATACGAAATCTCGCTAAACGAACCAATATGTTCCAGTAAAATAGTTTAGAATGATCGAGCCCCTGGTGTGATCGTCACAGTATTTCATGTCACGGACAACCCCCCCCCCCTTCCTTCACGAAATCCTGGCTACGTGCCTGGATCGCTATAGAGTAAAAAAACGGTAATAGTAGCGAGAAGCTTGTTTTCTGCAATCAAATAAGCATTCCAAGAAAACTGCTTCTTGCTACTATTACCATTTTTTTACCCTATAGCGATCAACATCAAAATCGGAAGTGATTAATTTTTCCCTTCCTGGTTTGAATAGAGGGTTAAGAGAAAAGATGATATATACAAACCCAACTCCTTCACGCGATGTACACGTGACATTGCTACTTATTATTACAAATTCGTTGAAACATGTACCCAAAGAGGGAAAGGATTCCAAATATTTTCCGTAACTTATTTCCCCCCATCCGAAATACATAGATTTCAGCTGATAGATGGTCAAAATTCCAAGAAAGAAACTGCTCTTGATACGCTGAATCAATGTGAGAAAACAATTGAGGAAGTCAGATACAAAACCGCACAAATCCAACGAACATGATGTACTAGGTCAGTAGTAAATAATTACAGGTTCAGAATTGATTCTGTTTTGCAACTGTTTTCATTTTCTTCATCAGATTCTAAGAACTTCCTAACGAAAATTTATGTTGTTTTCCACAGGAACTAATGCATGACATTATAACGAACGCTATTCCGACTTTAACTCATTTTCGGTCAGAAGTGGACTTGGGCTGTTTTGCGTCTCACTTCTTCAATTTCCCTCTACCTGTTATCGTTCTTGCTCTATGAAGATCAAAATTGAAACCGGAAGTTATAGTGAGATTCTACAGCTTCCTTTTCTTTTAAGAGAAAAAGAAAGATGAGAACGTAAGTGGAATCTATTCTAGAATTCTAGGAAGATTGAACCAATTGAAGGCAATGCATTTTCCCCATCTACCAATATTACAACTTTGGTTCTATTCTATGGTGATCAACATTGAAACCGGAAACATTTCATTTCTAACACTTCTGGTTTGAATAGAGCAAGATAGAACTTAATTGAGTTGAGTTAATTTTGGGTTTAATGTCCCTTTCAGCAGAGGCTATGCAGGGTGTTTCAAAACAACACCGACAACATTTGGGAGGTGATTCCTGACACCAAGATAAAACGAAAAGTATAGACCAACCTGGGTGCACAAATGCTTTCTTTCAGAGTTATAGGCTGCCGAAAACATTAAAAAAAAAAAAAAAAAAAAAAAAAAAAAAAGGTTTAAAAGTCCATAGCTATAAAACTATGGGACCTACCGTAGTCGGGTTAAGACTTCACTTAGGAACTAATATGTGCGCTATCCAAAATTACATGTTTCAGAATCCTAAGGTACTCACACAACAATTTTTATGAAGGTAGTTTTGTGACCGTCATATAATTTGAAGTACTCACCAACTACCTCTTTAAAAATACTGCAGGATTCTGAAACATGAATATTTGGATAGGGTACATACTACTGCCTAAATAAAGTCTAGATCCGACTACGGTAGGTCCTATAGTATTAGAGTTATGAACCTTTAAAGTTCTTTTTTTTTTTTTTTCATGTTTTTGGCAGCCTAGAACTCTGAAAGGAAGAATTTTTGCTCCCTGGTTGGTCTAAACTTTTCGTCTTATCTTGGTGTCAGGAATCACCTCCCAAACGTTGTCGGTGTTGTTTTGAAACACTCTGTATATGTACGTGACCTACTGATTAACGTGGAATCCGAACCACATGAGCTCCCGTCGGGAATCGAACACGGGTCTCCCATGAGAGATAGAACTTAGTCTTGCGCCTCTGGATCCATATCGAGAAACTGTGGGGTTGAGTACTTGATTGCAGGCTGAAAGGGGTTGAAGAAAACGAAATCTAACATTGGATACTTCCAACGAAAACTGAAAAATGTTTTCGTGAAATTTTGCAAACTATTGCAAATTGCTACTTGACATTCTCACAAAAATCTTTGAAGTTATTGTATTCCATCAAGGGTCGCCGATTTCTATTTTTCTTTCATCTTTCGTCATTTAGTATATTATAACCACGTGGATACTTTCTCCCTTGAAGGTATGGATTAACCCACACAGGGACAGATCCAAGAGTTTCTTGAGGAGAAATTACAGGTTGCAGAATTAAACCGATAAAGCCAAATAGAGAAATTGGGAGATCCAAGTCTTATCTTTCTCTATACTAATAATAATAATACATTATAGATCAAGGGGCCCACGGAAATTGTGGCGAGTCCTGGCCCCTATGCTCACCGTACTGCAGATCTGCCTCAGAGGCTAGAAAACAAGGCACATTCTGCTGGGCTGAAAAAAAAAAGTCTCAGAGCCGTAGAAAGCAAATTTTTCTCCGGGGTTCTGACTTTTAAAATTTAATGCTAAATTACTTCCAAGCCATTTTTTCCGCTTCCTTGTAAGTTTCAGTGGGTGTTTATATAATGTATATGGTATTGTTTATATGCTTTGTTAAAGATCATAGTTTATCTTAATGGAAATTCCAATCTTGCCTACTTCTCATCTCGCCTACACACTCAAAAATCTCGTTTTGATATTTGAATAATTTCGGCATTGCTCGCGCAGATGGTTCTACCAAATTTTGACACATTTCTTACATTTTCATGTTAGGTTGGAGCTTTGTATTTATTTCAGCAGAGCATGCACTAAATGAGAAGCTCCATTACTACACGCAGATAAACTTCAGGAGGGCTCAGTATAAATACATTATGGACGTATGGAATAAAAGTAGTGCATAAAATACGAACCAACTTATGCTAGGTGGCCACTAAAAAGCACGAATGCTAACCGAGGTAGGGCAGGAGCGCAGCAGGGAATGCGAGCGGTAGCGAGAGGGTGCATCCGTAGGGAGCAGGCGCGTCAGCGACGAGGGCATACGCATAAACGAGGATATTGGAAGAGCACACGTACACATACAATACTTTCACTATTACTCAAAATTCATTTCAATGCGCTGTGCACTGTCAGTAATTACTTACATTCACACTCTCATTCCTCCACGAAAAAATATTCTATTTGGTAGAACAGTCTGCTCGAGTGAACTCATATTTTTTTCTGAACTTGCATACTGATACTTGGAAAAAATGATTATTTATTCCCACAAAAACATAAGCAGATACACTTTTATTTCACAAGTCGTCTTAATGTTTTAACTTTACAAATCACTTAACCTTCGAATTCTACAATATAATTTACCCAGTCTTGTAGGTTTACGTATCACTTAATGCTTGTGATAAATGTTTACAAATCAATTCCGTCCGATTCAACGAACTCTAGGGAACATCAAAGATTGAAAACAATGCTAACGCAATGAGTCAAATTCTCCTTACCTAATTTTTCTAAAAGATCAAAAGTTGTTTGACCACTTTGGATCTTTGTTCGTAGTAAAAAAATGTTATCGGAATTATTTGTCGAGTTGTCTGGATTGGCGAGTTAGCATTTGTATGAGGACTGGTCGAAAGTGTGTAGTAAGTGAGCGACCTTTTCTTTTTATTCGAGCACTTCCTTTATTTGACGGTCGTTAGACACCGTTATAGTAATTATTCTTATCAAGTTTAGTTTGAATTCGTGAATTAGTATTTGTATGATGATGGTCAAAATCTAGTCAGTAAATATCGGTTACCAGTAATGTACCGCTAGTTTTCGTTAGACGATTTCATGTATTTGGCGCTCGTTATAGACTACTACAAGGATTACTTTTGCTGAATTTGGATTAAATTGGTGAATTACTGTAGTATTTGCATGAGAGTTTGTCAAAATGTGGTCAGCAAAGGTCGGTTATCGATAATGCCGCAGTGGTTTTCGTTTGACCACTCTATATTGGCCTTTAAAGAGTGTTATTGAATTATTTTAACGAATTTGGTATGAATTTCTGAAAAAGTATTTGTATGAGGGTTGGTCAATATCTGGGAAGGTCGGTTATAGGTAATGCAGCAGTAGTTTGACCACTTCCCTGTTTGTTGGTCTTTAAAGAGTATTATGAAAATGACGTGTAGAGTGTTTTGTTTAAATTAGTGATTTGCATTTGGATGAGAGTAAAAATGTAATCACTAAGCGAGCGTTGTAGGTAATGTACCCTTACTTTTTATTCGACTACTTGGTGTCTTTACTGTTGACGAACCGTTATAGATTGTTGTCAAAATTACTTGTGTCGAATTTGGTTTGAATTGGTTGATTAGTATTTGTGTGTTGATTGGTCAAAATTTGAGGTAATAAACCCTTACTTTGTATTCTAGCATTTCTTCATTTTGTTATATTTTAGATTATTTCACGGAAATAATACATGAGAAGTTTTATTAATATTAGAACATTAGTTTTTTTTAAAAATCACTCAACTGGTCAATATATGGTCAGTGTTTGAGACAGCACCATTGCATAGTTACAATTATTTGGTTCTCCATCTTTCATTTTCACCGTGTACGAAGATACCATTAATTTTGTTAAACGCTTTTCCATTTCCATCGGAAAGTACTACTTCCATACCATACTTTCTATTTTTGTACCAGTAACTTGTTTTCCCTAAATTCAGGTACATAAAGTACATTTTTAATAGTACAGCACTCAATTGTATCTTTAACACAGCTTTTTACCTCTATACTTCCTATCGTCACAGCTTCTAACACTACCGTTTTCAGCTAATTAAATTTGCTTTGGCTCTTTTAAATTAACGTACTCAGTAAAATTGTTTTTGTTGTTAATGAAATGGTTCGAACATTCAGAATCTATGGACCACATTGTAACTTTCGTAGGCTACTGTCCTTACCATCCTTACCATAATATATCTTATTTGATTCATCATATAAAAATACAGATTTATTAACGTCCCCCTGCGTTTTGTTACTTTTGTAAATTTTAAGTGTGAAACTTTTCTCTCATTTTATTGTGCCCTTGCACTTCTTTCAAAGAACTAATCAGCGTTATTATCTTGTCTATAATTGCTTGATATATTCATTTGTTTATTCCATGACTGCCCGTGCAGAGACTGAACTCTTCCTTTATAATTGTTAAATTTTCATCAGTTATATTTTTGTGACTTGATTTTTGCTAAAATATCACAAAATTACTTTTCTTTATTTGAAAAAAAAAATGGTAAATTTTCAAGTTTCGAACGCCGTAACCATAATTTAGTATGATTTCGGGATTGACAAAAGACATATTATTATTAAGTACTCTGCCCTTCGGCAGGGCCTGGGACTAATGAGGACTTTTTTTTAATTTTTTATTATTTTTTTTTCAAATTTTAACTGGGACTGGAAATGTTTCTTCCACTTTCCTCGATCTTCGGCTTCCCCTTTTAACTCCAAATATTTTCTCCTATCTTTCAAATCATCGATCAGCTTTCTTCTTCTTCCTATTCCTCGCTTCCCTTCCATCTTCTATGGCGGTGTGACGAAGACAATTTCTTCGTAAGATGTGCCCAATCCAATTGGCTTTTCTACGAAGGATGGTGGCTAGAAGTGTCCTCTTCTCTCCGTTTAAAGAAGCAATCAACAAGAAAATAACAACAAGGAAAGACGTATGCCAAGACAAAACAGCCATCCTAATAATTACTATCGAAAATATTCTCAATCGTTTGTGCTGGGTTTTATCGTTTCAAGTTTCGTTTGTGCTATGAACTGGAATAAATAATAAACGAAATAAAATGCCGATGCTGACTTGATAGTTAAGTGAAAATCGCCACCAATCAAAGTATTTCCAAATTAATTTCAAATTACGTTTAATCAATTGTGCTACGTTTGTGCTGGATAATGCTATTCAGATTTTTAATCTAAAACGAAATATTGGATAAGGGAAATTTAGACCAAGATTGAGAAACGGAAATAACAGGAAACAAAAACACGATATCTCATCTGAAATTAATTTTTAAATTGTTCGTTTATGTCTATTCCCTTTCGCATTAATTAAAAAAAAAAAAAGTCTACTCTAAAGCATTTTGTTATACCCAACAGTATTTACATATGCTGTAAACAAACAATTCTGGCCAACATTATACTGCAGTGGTTCAAAGAGCACAGTGATGCATTTCAATTGTTGCAATGACTTTTAAAGTTACCCGATCATAGGAAACTTTTGGGATATCACTGAACATCAGATCCGAACTCTTCACGGAAGTTACAGAAATTAAGTGACTTGAGTGTGCAGATGTAGTGCGCAATGCCTCCAGCCTCCTATTAAGGCCTCATTACTTCTATGCCAAACTGCATTGCTACTGTCCCGCGGGACAAGACATTAGGTAGATGGCCATAATGTCTCGACTGGTCAGTGTAAATATAGCACAACAGCGAAAAGTAATATATTCTTAATTTCTTTGGTAAAAACAAATTCAAAGTCCAAAAGCGAAAGGTTATACCGCTAGAAGGAAATTACAATTTGAAATTTCGATACAAATTATTCGAAAGGAATATACAAGGTATAAACTTATGGAAATCTGTAACTGGTGACGACAGAAAATTGTTGATCGTGTTAGATTAATGTTTTCTGATATTCTTGTGCAGGGTAAAAGAGACCATCTGTGCCTTTCTAAACATCGGTCATAGAATACACCATGTTTTCCATTATAAAGTGTCCCGGTAATTCTGGTTCGCATTGTCATGGATTCTTACATGAAATGAAGGACTTAATCAATTCTGTGCAGCAATCGACTCTGAGATATTTGCTCTTCAAAGAAATAGGCACAAACTTCTCATATATCTTTCACGATCTGCTGGATCGTTTCGCGATTGATGTGCAAGACATCCGCATCCTACGAATGGTCATGTGATGGTCAGACTGCAGCAGGTCACGAACACATTCCATATTATTCTCTGAACGACTGATTGGCGAACGACCACTTCTGGGGTCATCAGAAACTTCATCACAAAATCGGTGTACCATTCAAACACAAAATCGCAAGACAGAGCATTCTTGCGGTAAACAGTTCTGACCATCTCGTAAGTTTCTCTTGCTGACTTCCCTAACTTATAGCAAAATTTAATATTCGTCCTCTTTCCCATGTATTAAAAAAACTCAAGGTAATGGGAATCAGGGAATTTCGACGACCGATATTTACAACGGCACAGATGCACTCTTTTAACAAATTTTCGTATGTCTCACAAAAAATCTACATAATAAACATTTTCCCGTGTTGTTAAATTCTCCAGAAATAAGAAATTAGATTGCAGTATTGGTTTCCATGACAATCGTAGACTGCACGTTTCTATAGTAAGCGAAATTGAATACAATACTGCACTACATAGCACTGGGAAACTCCCTTTACAGGCCCATTAACACCTGAATGTTTCAAACAGTTGAAAGAAAAGAACAACAACTAAAGCTTCTTTATTTACATTTAATAATGTAAATGTTGGATTGCAAAAATTACTAACATTGCACATGCATCAATATTTACAGCCACTTCCACAACATTCTTTCTTCTTTTCGTCCTTCACACATGGCTTGTGATTAGGAGTCCAGGCACCTAAACTATTATTAGCATAAAAGTCCATTGGATACTCTTGCTTCCATTCAGCCTGCTTTAAGGCAACAGCCGCTTCGTATGGAGTAAGTAAAGGCTTGTGGAAGGCAGTTCCCCAGTCAATGGAAAGGCGAGGGCAAGCGATCTGAATCCACCCATCTATAGAAGAGAACAGACGGAGCTTGTCCGGAAATATTTCGGACATCAAAACTACCACATGCTGTTTCGACAATTTCTCGATCTGCAACTGAAAAGAAAAGATTGAAGATATTATAGGTATGTGTGAAAACAAAGATCCAGCTGAATCATTTAACATGTTTAGAATATTTGCAAATATTAGGGAAGGAAAGGGAGAAATTAAAACTTTCACATGTTTACAAAACTTTACCAGTATAAGGACAAATTCTGACCAAAGCATATATTGTCTAATAAATAATAGCATTACAGTTTCGGCAAAGTATCTTGGCCTTTGTCAGACGTATCATGAAATATAATTTCTAAGACTACAGCTTACATATCTCAGAAAATGAGAGGAGATCAGCAGATAGCCAATTAAAAGTTTATCTCTCAAGTGAAAGTTGGGTCATTAAAAGTTGGAAACATGTTATGAATTAAAAACTGTTAAAAATGAAAGGACGGATCTTATTGGTTCCTAGATTAACCTCCTCTCATTTTCTGATATATAAGCTGCAGTCATAGAAATTATATTTCATAATGTGTCTGATGAAGGCCAAGATACTTTGCCGGATCTGTAATGCTATTATTTATTAGACATGTATATGCTTTGGTTAGAATTTGTCCTTTATTGTACAAAAGTAGTCCGAAAGCTGGAATGAGTGGTATTCACTTACAAGCAGTATATGCGTCACTGTTCGAATAAGACAAACAACAAAAAAACGATTTGCTGTTTAACTGTGTACAATTTTTACATAAACAATACATAAATAAATGGAGATTTGTTCCAGCAGAATAAAAATTATTCATTATCGTTGCTGACAAGCAACATGCTTTTTACCGCTATATATATATGCTAAAACATGCTTTTCAGTTTCTCGGAAACTACACATGTTCTTGGAAGTTCGTCTGAAGTATATAATTTTATTCAGCCCGACGTGGTCTGTTGACTCATACAGATGTTATTTTCCCACAACATTGTACTTATATAGAAATTAAAATTTTAAAGAGTTAATCATTTTGGGATATATCTCATAAATTATTATTTTCTCCTGTCTTCTTGTTAGTGTCACAATGAAAACCTTGATCCATGTATACTTCAGTGTTAATTTCATCTTAATACAGTATGCGGCAAAACAAACAGTAGGTCTACTGAAATCACATTGTTGACATGTACGATTTATTTGTTTTATAACATAACGAAACAAAAGAAATGTCAAATGAATGTCAACTGAATGTTACTACCCATAGTAGTTCACAACCGATGTGTCGCGAAATTTTAGAATTTAAGTCATGAAAAATTTAATATTAGTTAGTTAAAATCGAGAGAGACTGTACCAGTCAGCGCCTCTAACGGTAGCATTAATGCTCAGTGCTACATAGAATCATTATAAAAAGCAATAGATTTCACTATTGTAATAAAGATTATTACTATTTGTAATAAAAATATCCAACAAGTATGTCACGATGTTCTGGAGTTCAGTAAAGTGTGCCGTCAGTCAAAAAAGGTTGAGAACCACTGACTTAACATATACTGTAAGTTTACGAGGAATTACGCCTGTGCATCATGTGTTAAAAACGTTGCGAATACGGGTTGCTGCACTTTCAACTCTGGTATAATTGTAGGGCGGGTATCCGTTCGCCGCCTTGTAGAATCGGGTGAGGTTAAATTTACATTGAAGTTGCACCTCCTGATCGTGACGTAATGTCATGTAGTATTAAAGATATACCACATTGACTTGATCCCTAGTCTTCCGATGCAAGCGCTGCTATCGGCTGAAGGAATTCCACTCGCTTTCCCTCGCTTAGCAACAGCTGAACCCTTATTGATTCAACGCGTAGGTGTGTGAGCTTTAGTTCGCATTTTTGCCACGGCTCAAGACATTTTGGTAGCACAAGTCCACTTTGCACACACAACTTTCCTGATAAAAAAAAAAAAAGTTATTTACTTAAGTTACGAAACATAGCTGAGCGAGTCAGTGAGGGAACGGGGTTAGAAGTCCTGTAAGGTTCGTTTTACTCCACCCTTATCCCCATGATAATACCATGTGACATTACGTCACGATCGGGTAGTACAACTTCAATGTAAATCTAACCTCACTCTGTTAAATCGTTCCACGAAATGAGTTTTCACGAATTTCATATTCCATTTTGACGCCTCACACCGTATGAGAGGGAACAGTGCTGGACAATAAACACCTCCTCTGCTGTACCATCATTTTCGCGCAAACTCCACACTACGCTAGCCCACGCACAACTGACAAGTGAGAATATAAGTGGCGCTCATACTACATTACACTTGCGCGACATTTATACGCAAATTTCAGTACTGTTTAGCCGCATACTGTAAGTGGTATGGTTACCATATAGTATCAATTTTTAGGTTCACAAATTAGTTTTTCTTGACCTCGAAAACTACGCATGAAATTTCACATTCACTCATATAATTTTGTTGTGTTGAGCACAATATGATCCAATTGGTGGTATACTTATCATCGGTGAATATATATATATATATATTCCTTAAACGCTGATAGTGTTGCAGAATTATGTTCGTGTAGAGCTGAATATATTTGCCTGAGTATCTCTGCCTGTGTGGTTCTCTAATCCCAGTGGGAGCACACATTTTCGGAACTGCCCTAGCATCACAAGGCGGCTGAAAAGTTACTTAAATTAAGAGACTCAGAACTTTGATTTAGAAAGCCAAAAATAACAAGAGATGACCAACAATGCCATTTCTATATATCACACAATTAACAGCCGTCTATTAGGTTATAGAATTTCAAGACCTGTAACACCAGATATTGCATTACATACTGTAAACAAAATTTCTCATATCTGAAAATATTCAAAACCTAAAAAATTCAGTCAATTGTTTCGAAGTGTACCTCATCTCTTCCTCGGTGCATTTGAAGAAAAACTTGCTTCTACATACAAGACATAATTTGTGAAATTCACTGCTTGTTCATCCTGTAGAATGAAAGTGATATATATATGTATGTTCAATATCATAAGTTTGTTGAGTGATCTGCTACTTCATGATAGTTGAATGTTAGTTCAAGACCTTCAGTTGAATGATTGAATGTTGGTTATTTGTGATCTTACGCAGAAACACATGAAACAAATACAAAAGAAAAAGACATCCTACTGACGAACTACAAATTTAGACCATCTCTTTTGATTGACAAGCTCAGAAATTCACATATGCCTTTAATATAGTAGCAAGTTTTTCTTCAGATGCGCCGAGGAAGAAGCGAGGAGTGCCTTGAAACAGTTCCCTCACTTTTTGACATTAGTAACTGGATTCTGTTGAGATATTGAAAGAAGAAAAATTCGCATTTTGCTATATTAATAATAATAATAATAATGGTAAATAAATAAAAATTGCAGAGATCCGTCACGACTAAATGATTAACGTACACACTTTAGTCCGAGAGATGTGAGTTCGATTCCGGTGAAGGTTCACGTGAGATTCATGTTATGAGTAAAGGCAAATGAAGAACAAAGTTTCATTAGCATGCAATATATAAACTGTTCGCACAAAACTGACCTCTGTAGCTACGAGTCTCATAACTTCGGTGCTCAAAATGGACGTAAAATGACATAAAAAAACAACTGTGGAGCTTTTAATATTACCAGTATTATCGGTAAGGACTGGAATTTGTGACAAAATACCATAGTTTGGCATTTTTACAAGAAAAGGTGAATAAATTATATTTATTGTGATCGTTGGCCGCATTTGCCATTTCATAGTTGTTTCTTAAATTTAGTTCACCTTTACATGAGAAATGAAAGTCACACTGTTCATCGCTATCGTGGAATGAAGCTCACCTGTGAGACATGAAATCCATTTATTTATTTATTCATACATATTTCTGGACATAACCAGTATCTTTGGCCTCAAGCCCGTTACGTATGAGGAATAAAGTCCTTCGGCGAGCACACTACCCGGGAATGGGGAAGGAAGCTGGCCTTATATAAATACCATCCCGGCATTTGCCTTGTGTGAATGAACTACCCTTCCCCCCCCCCCAAAAAAAAATAACTCGGAAAGGCTGGCTTGCAAAAGCTGTCACACCTTTTTGACCCAATGTCTCCACAGCGAATGGAACCCGGGATCGCTCGCACCAAAAGCGACAGCGTTAGCGATCACACTACGCAAGTGCACGATATGAAATTCAACGCTCCTCACCAGAGATCATACATTATTGTTTTGATCAACACGATTGATGTTGTCATGAATTCTAAGGTTGTGAACTACTTCAAATATGATCCTGTCACATCGGTAGGTGTAGAAGGATCATTTTCAGGCCTCAAACGCAACTTAATGGTCGGATGACATAATTAATAAACTGAAAAGTGGACAAGCTAAAGGAAATGCTTCATTATGATATTGTGCAATCAGAAATTAACTATGCGTGTTAACGCATTTAAAATTAGCTTCAGGTACATTAATGACATAAAAATATAATGAACATATATCATTTTTGCAATATAAAATGCCATTTTTAAAATTAATTTTGCCTGCCATTTTGTCTTATCTTGCTAGTAGACTGTAGACTGTTAAAAACTGCTTAAAGACAATACTGGATGCATAATTAAATTTTCAGTAATTTAGCCAGTATATACGCCCGTTCAATGATACGGTTCTTTCCCCGAAAAGAGCAAAATCCACACCTGTTCGTAAGCCACCTGCAGTTTCTTTGAAATCTGACATGGTGGAAGAAGACCTGATGGATACTGAATGGACAGTAGTCAGCCCACGTGGTAAGGTTCGCCTCAAACGGTATACCATTTACTGTTATATATTTTATCTATTATTATTAATATTACTATTTATTGTTATATATTTTATCTATTTCTTCACTTATTTTTTAACTTACACTGTGACGTTTATTACAATTCAAAATTATTCGACATTCCAATAAAATAACAACAGGTATAAATGAGGAATGGAACAATAATTGCTAACAGAATAACAGAAAAATATAATAATTTGAATAAAATTGTAATTGCATTAAATAAATTTATGAAATAATTGCGAAAAAATTATTAAGTCAGCAGGAAATATATTTCGATAGTCGAACCAAAGGAAAGGGTAGAAAACCACCTATCTACGAAATCATACCTAGTGTTATTGTCTGCTTTTCTACGCCATCCAATGATATTACAACTTATTTGTATAGTATGTCGTCCAGTTGTATAAATGTTCAGTGTTGTCCTTTGTGTTAAAGAAGAAATACCTTATCTAGTTCTTTTCCATGTGGTACCAAGAACCGACGACACGTTGCCACTTTGGATAGCAATAGATATGCGTTGAATTAGGAAAGATGTTGAGCGAATATATCCAGTAACGATAGAAATGCGTCTGCCTACTTCTCTAATAAAATCAAGACTTGCAGATCCCCAAGCACCACTAGTGTCGATGGCAGTTGGAGCAAAAATAAATTTATCAAGAAGGGTGTTATATTTCCTTTGCTTTTCTACTTCTCTACGACTAGCAACAGCTCCAGCATTCATAGCAGCTAAAGGAAGTTGAATGGGCAAATGTATCTGACCACGTAAAGTCCCATACTAGTGATTTGCCTTTCAACCAAGGAACTAATGTCATGCCATCAGGTCGTTTACCATCTGAACAACAACATCCTGAAGTTTCACATATTGAAGGAATTCCAGCTGTGGTAAGGGCTCGTAAAATGATATCATTCACAGAGGAGTGTCTAGCGTGTCTACCAATGCTCTTCATGCATGAAAGGCCATGCAGGCCACGTTGGTTAACTTGATCCCCGCAAGCTGGACAGCGATGTGGCTTACAAATATCTGCACCTAATCTTAAGGCGACAGAGATTCGAAATGCCTCATTAGTCATATGAAGACCTAATGGTGGGGAGGGTATTGCATTCAACCATGCCCCAGCATGTAGGGATGAGGCAGCACGAATCCTGGCTTTATCCTCTGGAGTAATGACTGACTGTAATTTTATCTATTATTATTAATATTACTATTTATTGTTCAGCATAAGCATGGGACGTGAAACTCAATTTCTTTTTTTTTTTTGACTATTTATTACTACTACTATACATTTGTTATTCTGATATATTTATTATTTTATCTTTTATGTTTTTACTTCCAATTTCCAGTAGTTTTTTCTTGTATTTTAGTATTTTCAAATTTCATTTAGGGCAGTCTGTTTTTGAGAAGTGGTGAGATTGGTCGGGTGGTTCAAGAATTGTATAGTCACACAAACATAGTCACTTTCATATATATATATATATATATATATATATATATATATATATGTGTGTGTGTGTGTACTGTAAGAAAAATTAAATCATTCGTTTTACAAACAGCACTTGTTCCTATAATAAACTTATACAGGTGAAACAGAAGAGAAGAGAACAAGTGTCAGCTTGATCGTGGTGCTACAGAATCTTCGAAGCAAGCATAGGAAATATCATACACAAAATAAATATATAAAAATTGTATTAAAAAATAAAAAATGCCACAATATTTCATCCTACATAAACGTATTCTTTATATCCACAAAACATCACAAAATTACCTGTCTTTTCCAAAATTTGGTTAGTTAATTTCTAATATAATTTTTAAAGAAATAAAAAGAAAAACTGCCTTGCGAAGTTATGAATAGTGATCATGTATCACAACATAACAAGTCTAGGGTTTAGGATTTAGATTTCTAGACTTTCGGCATCTATAGCTATTTAGCCCATAACGTATATAACAAGTCTAAGGCCTATATTTAAAAACATTCCTTAAGGCTACCTTAACTCAAGGATTCCTTGAGAAGCCTCCCTTGACTGAAATCGGTATTTATAATCCTTCCTTGATGTCAAGGGACCCTTAAGTTCAAGGAAGCCTTAAGGAAAATCTCTCCTTGACTCAAGGTAGCTATCGACTAACCTTAAGCCTTCCTTGAGTTCTTTAACAGCATAGAGATTCGTTTTCTGGCATGGAAATAAATGATTTTGTTGAATGTGTCATGTATGTGGAAGAACAAATATTAAAAAAATATTACTTTGCGATGACTAATGATGCGTCAAGACATACGAGGCACATGGAAAATCCACTTGAACTGTATAACGATAATCAATTCTTTGAGAGATACAGGTAAGTCAACTATGCATCTTGATTTTAACTTTTATGCTAATTTTAATAACAGTAACATAGTGACAAAAATAACAAATATTCATTGTACACACAAAGTATGAGTAGTTCCACTCATTTTCCTTTACTTTTCTGGGAGTTTTTACAGTTATATTCTCTATGGATCGTAGATCCTATTCTCGTTGGGCACTTCTCTCTTCGGACCTTTCGTTTTAACTATTTCGTCTTATTTTTTGAACCAAGAGACATTCACTTCATGGTGTTGTATTCCATGTTTAAATTGCTCTAATCATAATTTTCATTTAGCCATGTGTAAAAAAAAATCCAAATATAATTTATAGTTTCAAGTTTACCTACATATTATTTTAAAAATTAATTGCAATAACAAAATAGGTTGGGATGGTTTAGGTTAGAATAGCTTAATTTATTAATTTTCACAGTAGATCCTTGTAATACATCTAGTGCAAGATACAATAACATAAGAACCATACGCATGGGTGCTGCACAAGGTTAAGACAGAAAATCATGCAACTCAGGAACCAAGGAACATGAAGATAAAAGGAAGTAGGACTTTATATATAGTCTGTTACCAAAATTCATTACTTGTATAAACAAATCTTATACTTGATACTGGTTTGTGTTGGCAGAAGGAAATTATTTACGTGTTCAACTTGTATCTCAATATATCGGCACGTTCGTATAATTAGATTAAGAATGTAGTGTTTTGTTGTTTTTAGCCAAGAAGTATAATGCAATTGTGTTATAGAAGGGAAGCAGACACTAATTACATAAAATGTAAAATTTTCACAATTTGGTACTATTCCAGATTAAGTATCCATGTTTAAATTCATTAATTATGACTTCTTTTGCTCAGGAAATGGTTCTTGTAAATTGTTTCTTATGGAAAGAATTCCATTCATATGTGTAGATTAATTTTAGGGGGGCTTAAACATTATATGACATACTCTGTGCAGACATGCCGTAAAAACGACAGTTCAAAAATCAAAAATCGATTTGTGCTAGATAGCCTTTAAAAAGGACGAATGTTATCTAAACGAGTCAGGGCAGGGCGAAACTAATGGCCCCGCTCTGTAGCAAGCGGCTACGTCCGAAGGGAGCAGGCGCGTCAGTGACGGTTGGTAGTTTTTGAAGCTTTGGTTTGCTCCATATTCTTGTACGTCAAATATACGCTGCTAGACTTGAGTATCATTTACCATTGTGATATTCCTGATTTTTCATGAGATTTTCAGCAGGGATACAGGGACCTTCACAGAATACACCTGTGTAGGAGTAATGTTAAGGAAATTATGAGGAGCGGACATAAATGCCTATTCGGTAATCCATATCTCCGCGTCTGGTTATTTCCGTAACATGTCTCCTGCACATGCGTATTGTACAAAGGTTCATGTACTCAAAAACCGGTCTCGCTTCCATTGTTCATATATTCGCCCTGGTCATTTCTGTAGCATGACTTCTACGCAGAAGTAGAATTTCATTTTGAAGTATGAAATAAAAAGACAGTAACCTAACCCAGCTACTAACGCCACACTTATTTTCATGCTCCATACTGATCATGGCCTGTCTTCCACCTTTAAAGTCCGCGAACACGCTCATTTGATTTTCAAGTATTAACTGGAAATGTTTAGGTTAGGTTTTCTTTCTGTTGATCATAGGTTTATTACACAAAGTGTGTCGATTTTGGTTTTAGTTTCAAACTGTATTCATTTCTCGTTTCAGGTTTTGGTTTTAAGCTGTATTCTTTTCTCGTTCCAGGTTTTCGAAAGTAATATTTCTGAGATAAATTTTTCCATTACTGGGAGACGATTTAGAAAATATTATTTTGTGGGAACGTTCACTACCAGCAATTCTGAAAGTACTCACGGTTTTAAGATTCTATGTGAATGGGAACTATCAGGTAGGCGCTATTTTCTTTGAAGCACATAACATATGAATTTAAAAAAAATGTAGTATGCCATTTTCACTGTTTTCTTCAAAAACTAGTTTAATATTTTATTGCTCAATATTACCAGTAGTAAATTCATGTTTCTCTTTCATTATTTTCAGACCATACTATTATATACGAGGGTCACTTCGAAAGTTTTGAAATGTGAAATAACTTACATACTTAAAATCAATTTAACACTTACATTTTCTCAAAGTATTCACCATTACACTGTACACACTTTTGCATCCTCGAAAACCACTTTTGAAAGCAGTGTTGCCAGTCTTTTTCTTCAAGTGTTGAAAGTTCATTCTCGTAAGCCACTACAGCTTCTTCAGGGCTGCAAAATCTCTTCCCACGCATGCGATCTTTGATCCTGGGGAACAGAAAAAAGTCACACGGGGCCAGGTCAGGGCTATTTGGCGGATGAGTCATAAGTTTGACCTCCGTAGATTCTAAAAACTGAATTGTGATGTTGGCCGTGTGTGCGGGCGCGTCGTCATGATGAAGCAGGATCCCACGCAAGCCAGTTTTTGGACGCCGTTCCCAAAGCTCCTGGAACACTTTTGTTAGGTAAACAGTGGTGTACCACTGAGCAGTAACAGTCCTTTGTTCTTCAAGTGGAACAGTTGCTACATGGCCAGATTTGGAAAAGAAGGTTGCAACCATCTTCTTCCCCACACTTCGCGGTCGCTTCACTTTCGTGGGTGGATTTTCGTCTGGAAAGATCCAAACTGTAAACTGGCGTTTATTTTCAGGGACAAATTGATAGATCCAAGTCTCATCACCAGTAACAATGTCAGAGACGCGTCGAGAATTGCCTCCATCGAATCTTGCAAGCATTTCTTCACACCATTCCACACGCATGCGGTTCTGCTGTTCAGTCAAAGTGTGAGGCACCCAACGAGATGAAACCCTCCTGAGCCGAAGATGATGATGAAGAATTTTTGTTACTGCTGGCGATCCAATGTTCACCGTAGATTCAATGTCCTTGAAAGTTGTTCGAGGATTTTCTCGAATCATTTGTTCCTCAGCAGCAATGTTTTCATCTGACACAGCTGTTGCCGGACGTCCAGCTCTCTCTTCATCTTTAAGCGATGTTCGGCCTCTTCTGAATTCAACAAACTACCGAAAAATTGTAGCACGGGAAGGAGCAAGGTCCCCAAATGCCCCCTGCAAACGGTCAAGGCTTTGCGTCTCGTTCATACCACCTTTGGAATCATAAAGGATCATTGCCCGAAAATGTTCCCTTTCGAGCTCCATTCTAGACAGCCGAATATACTGCTCACATCAACAAATAAGTGAAGGCGATATGGCCACGCCGATAAGCGAGGTGAGTTGAAACTTGCTTCGCTTCTTCGCTCTGGATACCGCTACCGAACGCAGTTGTTGGAATTCAAACACTGTGCCACAATAATGCGTATCTCAAAACTTTCGTTGTGACTCTCGTACTGGGTTACACTTCGTATAATATAAAATATAGAACTTTGTAGTCCCCAATAAAATGTTACAGCACCAAACACACGATACAATTTCGATTATTTAATGGTGTTGAACATTTCACAGCAAAATTTTATTTGTCACATAAACAGTAGGTACCAGCGATTATGTGATTATATTTTAATGGCGAATTATACAAAAAAGGTTTATGTTCTTATCTTTCCTAATAATCAACATTTCAATCTTTTCCATAATTGCTCTTTTCTTTTCTTGAAAGTTTTGCAGCTGAAAACCACGATTCAGTGGTAGATATCAAAGTTTATATCTGATGAATCAATCGCATAATTCGCAATACTCTTTGCTAATATCAAAGTCACTTTCGTAATTAATTTATATCATACTTTTAGAAAATAGCTCAGAACAAAAATAACAACAGAATAAATCAATTTATTCATAGTTCCATGATTTTCAACAAGATAAAGAACTATACAAGTTGTTAAAGAAAAGAATATACACGTAGGTATTTCTTCCTATCAACAATCCGCGAAATGATGTCAAGATTATACCTTCGGGTTCTTGTTCGGATTTTAGCAAACTCTCTTTCGAGAATAATAAAACTAGTTTATTCTCCCATTGCATCCTCATAATTGATAATTCATAAAATTATGAAGGTGAGTCTTAACTACAGGATTTGATGCAAAATAACATAATCTAAGAAACTTAGTTATAATTTTCATTTTCTGATTTAATTTATTTTACAGATAATAAACAAAAACAATTGTAAATTAGGGTTGTTAAACTTAACGGCAGTGAGGCTGCTCCAAAAGGGATTTTATTAAAAATTAGCTAATATTTACCATTTTCTATCTACTCATTCCTACAATCAAAAGTAGACACAAATGTGACTTTCCATAATTATAGGTAGCGTTATTTCACACGGGAAAGGTGCATCTGAATAAATTTTGAAGTTGCAAAATTAGCAAAAAAGATTCAGTAAGAATATTCCTGATGTTTTTTAATGTAACGTATTTCTGTGCTTGTTTTACAGATACACATTGAAGATAACCAATTTCATGAGCCACCCAACAATTTGCCAGATTGTGAGGAAAGTATTATCAGTCTTTGCTCGTCGCCTGATATATGTGATTGATTCCCCATTCCTGAAGTTCAATTTCATCAAATGGCTAGTTTTCCTAGAGCTGTAGGATATATTGACTGTAGATATATTCCAAAAAGAAATCCTCGCAGGAAAAGCACTGAAACATTTAGAATCAAGAAATGCATCTTTAGTGTTAATGTACAAGTGGTGAGTGGCCCAAATAAAATGGACAACAGAAAATATTACTTAAGAAGAAATATTGGAAACGGTTAGCTGTTCTTGCACAGACCAAAATGTTTAGAACAGAGGAGTGTCCATGTGTATGTGTCATACAAAGGCTTCAATATATTGATGTTTGTGCGTGCGTATTATGTAAAAACCAGGAACGTTCTCTGTCACCGGATCCACCTCGTGACAATGATTCTTCTAATGACTGATCAGTTTGTATTACTAATTTGATTGTAGTCCTTATTCCATCTTTATCCCTGTGTATTCATACTATGATAACTATTTTGAAAGTAAGCATAGAGCAAATATCTGTGATATTGCAGCACCAAATATTCTAACAAACAATGTGAAGTTTTAATATCGGTTATTGATTACTATATTCTTAAGAAATGTACAACGGTAAATAAACTTCTCTCAGTATATTTGTAACTATTTGTTGTTCGAAATTTTATTTTTTATAACTTCATGCAGAACAAACATTGTCATACAAACCATTGCTACTCACAATGTCCATGCTTGGCTACTCGGCGCCCATATCGTGTTTATTTATTTATTTTTGTTAAGTGATTATCAGACGTTTTCATAGGACGGCAATATATATATGTTCAATACCTTTTCAATATAGTTTTCATTTCAATCAATTGTAAAATCTATTCTTTAAAAACATGCAAAGTAGGCTTTATTGTAACCCAACGTCACAAACTTTAACATTTTGTTCTACTGTATGCGGCAAAACAAACGGTACTGAAATCACATCGTTGACAATTATTTATTTTTTGTACAACATAATGAAACATAAGAAAGGTTGGCAAAAATGGATGTCAACTAAATGTTACTCAACACTTATAGTAAATTTACAAGGAAGCATTTTTGTACATTGTGTATTCAAAATGTTGAACATTATGTCGCACATATTCTTTATAGCGGTCCTGTAGATCGAAGAAAATGTTAGTGAACACGGTTTGGTGGAATGACAAAGCAAATGACCGAATCTTTTCTCTTAACTCCGGTATAGTGGTAAGAAGTTATCTGTTAGGAAAATTGAATCCTTCAGCATACCCCGTATATAGGCATCTGGAGTCATGAGGTGAGGGGAGTGGGAAGGATATGGAAAATCTGTTCCACAGGAAATCAAGCGATGTCCAAACGCTTGTGAGCAGAAGGGTAAGTGACTCACTTGCAGTGTGGGCAATAGCTTCGTCTTGCTGCATCCATTGTTGTTAAAGACAGATTTTTTGTGTGGTAAAAGCCGCACAAATCATGCAAGGCAGAGTCAATAATCAACTGTCGATTGATATGGCGATCAAAGTACACATGGCTCTTCATCACTGAACCATATGTTACTTATGAAATTTTAATCTTCATATGACATAGCTAACACTCCAGAGCAATACAGTAGACACCCACGCTAATCTCTTGCAGTGAGACGCTGCCCCTCACCTTATGAGCGGAAATATTGGTCAAAACTAAGTACCTTCTCCTCTGTTGTGAGCAACATTATCTTCGCACCAACTGCAAACTACGCTAGTCCACACACAACAGAGCACACATGTGGCACACACAGCTCATACCACATTGCATCTGAGCGCCACCCGTACGCGAATTTCAGTACTGTTTATTTTGCCGCATACTGTACATAAAATGAACTAGTTCCCTGAGTTTCAAAGTCAGGGAAATAATATTATTATAATTTAGTTAGAAAAGTGAGATTCTTCTCAATAACGTTTACTTCTAGGCGTTTTTTCCTTATTTCTAATGGTTTAAGTTATGCGTCACAAAGCAAGTATAATAACACCACGTTTAAAGATGGCGACACTATATAAGATTTGTACTAACCAAAGATACTTTTACCATTCATTATAGTTTGATCAGAATGAGGTTTCTATCTGAATTCTGTGAGGAGTTATAATTGTTGAAATTTCATATCGTTAACCTTAAATGATTCCGAAATGTGGATATCTGAGTAAAAGAAATTAAAAAGCCCCACTCCTTTCTCTTCTCCCTTCTTTTCTTCTCTTCTACGACAAGTATGAAAAAACGAAACATCTATTTAGTTATTTTGAATGATGGGTCCATACACTCAATTTCATGTCTATACCATTAAAGGAATCCGAGATATGTTTCTTATATCTCTCTCTTTTTTTTCCTCCTAGGACAAATACGAAAAAGCGCTGAAACATGTAATAAATTATTTTAAATAAAAAGTCCAAATACCAAACTTTATGCCTTTAACGTTAAGGAACTCCGAGATATGGCCATCTTATCATATATGGAACTTTTATGATAGTAATTGTAATCCCACAGGTTTCGTTTCTTGTTCACTTCGTTTTCTTCCTTTCTAGGTGAAATATTAAAAGAAAAACGCTAAAGTACATGACTTATTATTTTATGTGAGGAGTGCAAATACTAAATTTTATGTCCCTAACCTTAATAGATTCGAGTTATGGATTCCTTATAATAATTATAATTCCCGTCCCTTTTTATTCCCAACCTCTTTTCTACTTTCTAAATCAAATATGAAAAAAAGAAAACGCTGAAAAGCGTATCTAGTTATTTAAAATGAGAAGTCCAAATACAAAATTTCAGGCCTCTAATCTTAAGAGATTCTGAGATATGGGCATATTATTACTGCGTCATCCCATAAGCAATGTCATATATTTGCACCGTGAGGAAAACAACGATAACACTACCGTTAGCTAGGAAAATAGTCTCCATCGGACTCCACAACACTCTGGCACCTGTCAACCGGTTGTTGAATCCACTGCTGAAAGAAATCACCAGTCCTGGAGGCAAATAACTGGGTCACAGTTCGTCGCATGCCATCCTTATCTAGCAATGTTCACCTGAAAGGTGGTTTTATAGGCTGCAAAAAATATAATTGTCTGTTGGTGCAAGATGTGGTAAAAACGCCGCATGGGGATTTTCTTCCAAACACATTTCTCGATCTTATCACAGGTCTTCCTTGACGTGAGTGGGCGTGGAAAGAGCACACCATGCCAAGAACCGGAGTAAGACGTTTCTTCAACAATGCAGTCCGTATGGGTTCAAGTTGCTGACAGTAGTCACCTGCATTGATTGGATCTTATTACGTGGCAATAACTCAAAATGGATTATACCATGGATATCCTACCAAACATTCAATATTACTTCACAGGGATGGAGGTCCTTATTTGGCCCAGTTCCTGTGGTCATCTCCTCTTTAGGTACTCACTGACGTTTACGTGTAATGTTAAGGTAGAGGCCTAACTTTGTATTCCTTGTCACAATTCTGTCCAGAAATGGCTCATGTCTTTGACAGATGAAAATAAACTGTAAATGTCACTAACTGCTGCTTCTGTTGAGGCGTTAGTGCATGGGATACTCATTTACCGAGTTTTCACACGTACTTAAGGTCCTGTAGATGGCGATGAACGGTCGAAATAGGTAACATGGAGTTCCCTGCCCAGTTCTACAACAATATACATTGAATTTGCCTTCACTGCTGTTCGCAAGGGTTCTTGCTCAGCTGCACAGATGTCCCTTCTCGTTGCTCATCGGTGAGGCTAGTATTCCCACACTAATCTGGTACTTCCGCATATCCAAACTATCCTACCTATATACGAAATTGATGTTTCATGTCGCTACGCTGACTGATATCCCTAGTGTAATTCATTCAACATAATATGCCGTATATGATCCGGTCCTCCGACGCTGCCATAATCAAACACAAGCAACAAATCGTTCTTCTTCTGGATGCTTGCCGTCATTTCACGTGGCGTCTACTTCACTAGTCTGTCGTCAAATGGCGTTATTATAGCAGTCATCGAAAACACGACATTATTTATGGGATAAGCTATTAAAATAATAGTAATTCTCGTCGTTTTTCCTTCTCAACCATTTACTTCCTTTCTAGGTCAAGTATCGGAAAAACGCTTAAACATGTGACTAATTATTTTCAATGGAAAGTTCGTATGACAAATTTCATGTCACTAAACTTCAGAGATTTCTTGATATGGGATCTTATTTCAGAAATTGTAATTCCTAAATATTTTTCGTTCTCAGCACTTTATTTTCCCTTCTAGATAAAATATCAAACAAATCTGAAACACGTGTCTAATTATTTTAAATGAGAAGTTCACATAGCAAATTTTATGTATCTAACCTTCAGATGTTGCAAGATGTTTTAGTATCATTTCTTTACTTCATTTCTCCCTCTTTTTATCGAATTTTCAAAAAATATCCCTTATCGGTACCTTATGTCAGATGTCTATATACGGGGCACGGTGACTCAGGGGTAGAGCACTCGCTTAACTCTGGTGCGTGTTGTTCCTGGTACCTGGTTCGATTCCCTGCCAATTAAGATTGTAAAGAAAAACATCGTTTTAGTGGGTTTTCTCACGGTGCTCCCGTTTCCTCCTATATTCTCATTCCACCAATTCTTCTATCATCATTCATTTGCCTTAATTATCACTCTCCCTTAGCCTAAAGGGTATAATCATGGAAAGTTAAACTGAAAGATTTCATTTCACTGTCATTTCTATGCACTCTCAAAATTGGGAGTTTCGAGGTTAAGCGATTTGGCCCGGAAGTTGATTAGTTAGTCTGTCGCTCAGTACTACTTGTTATACAAGGTGATACTTTATAGGGTTTAAAACTTCAATCAGTTATAATTGTGTATTGGAACCACACACAAACTTATTTTATATGTCATTATACTGCAAAACATTTCAAGTTTTTTTTTTTTTTTTTTTTTTTTTTTTTGTGACAAATCCATTTTGGCTCAATGCGTGCACCTGCGGTCATCCTGGACACATCCCAACCAAAGTCGCTTTCCTGCCAAATAGTAGCCAGCATTTCATGGAAAACGTCCGCGATGACTGTTGTGATGCGATGTTTCAGTTCATTAACATTATCAGGTAGGGGAGGGGTGTACATTTTATCTTTCACAAACCCCCACAGAAAGAAGTCAAGTGGCGTGTAATCTGTAGACCACGGCGGCCAGGCAATTGATCCACTACGACCTATACACTGATCTGGGAAACGCTGATCAAGAAATTCTCTTACTTCTATCAGATAGTGCGGCGGGGCGCCATCTTGTTGCCATCATAAGCGGCCATCGTAGTCATCTTCGTCTAACTGTGGAACAACGAAGTTCTGGAGCATATCAAGATAGGCGATGGTGCTCTCAGCAAAGAAGAATGGTCCATACACCTTTGCTCTGGACACATCGCAAAACACGTTCATTTTGGCGCTCAAACACGAACCAGCTTCACGTGCGCATGTGGATTTTTCGTGGCCCAAGTACGACAACTGTGTGTGTTGACTCGGCCGGAAAGGTGAAAAGTTGATTCATCACTGTATACCACATTGTTCAAGAATGACTTATCACCATTAATGCGATCAAACATGGTAACACAGAATTCATGTCGGGTATGGTTATTCGCTTCACTCAATGCTTGAACCAAGGACAATGTGTATGACTTCATGGACAAACGTCTACGACATACGAGCCAAACAGTGGTCTGAGGGATACCAGTTTCTTGTAATGCACATCGTATAGATTTCCGAGGACTGTGGACAAAACTGCTTCCATCACATCGTCAGTCACGGGTGAGCGCCCTGGAACCGTTGTGTGTTGCACAGAACAACCTGTTTCAACAAATGTTTGGTGCCATTTGTACACTGTTGGTCTGTTGGGTGGTTCCTTGCTGTATTGTATGCGAAACTTACGCTGTACACTCGTTGCTGACTTCGTTCCTTCAAACCAAAATACGCATTTAGCTCACCAACGAAAGTCTCCATTTTCAACGACTGACCGGTGGCGCCGCGTGTGGTCACCTCCGCAACTACTCAATACGTGAGTTAAACTTGAACTGCCTTATGCAGAGTTGTTTTGACGTTTGATTAGCGTCTTACTAAAAGCCTGATTACTGCAGGAAACATATGTTAGTCGAACTGTTTAGTATGATTCTAATCATGCTTCAGAGCGACTCTGCATAAGGCCCGAAGTGTTTTTCCAGTCTGTATAATAACATATAAACCAAGTCTGTATGTGGTTCCAATCAAGAATTATTTAACTGAATTTGTAAAAGAATCACTCTTTTATATATTCAAATAATAATGGCTATTACTTTTGGCATGTTCTGCCAAGATCGCTGGTTGCTTGAACTTAGGAAACTGGAAGGCACCGTGTGTAAGATGTTTGCTATCACTTCGTCAGGGTAATTGTGATATTTTTGTTAACTCTTTTTTTTATTATTATTATTATTTCGGTTGAGAGGATTGCACTGGAAGTTGTGCCTCAAGGGATGCTGAAATAGATACTGTAGCTTTTAGGTACACGGTACATTTCAACTCGCCCGAAAGATCCTGCACACATGAAACAAGCAACGGCGATTGTGGTGCTTAAGTTTGTCTTTTCTAGGTTCTTCAGAAGTTCGTTCCTCATGGTTCTTCCCGTCCAAGATTAAAAAAATAAACATATTGAGAGATTAGGAACATGTACTAATTGCGTTAGTAGGTACCGGCGCAATTCAATGTGAAAATTTAGATTAAAAGAAAAAAGAATTGTGTTTAATGTACATTATTATGTTCAGGAGAGATAAGGGCACAAGAGATTCAGTTTGATTATTAAGGGTGATCGGTGAAAGATTTATAGAAAAAGGGAAAGAGGTGTATGTGGTATTTATTGATCTAGAAAAGGTTTATTACCGTGTTAATTGGAAATATTGTTGTTTTAAATTCTAAAGAAAGTTGGGTTGGAAAATAAAGATCGAAGACTCATAATAAACTTATATATGAACCAACAAGTAAGTTTTAGAATAGTGGAGAAAATGACAACGGAGAGTTCAATTGGAGGGGGAGTTCAATAGGGATGCTGTCTCTCGCTTACATTATTTAATATCAACCTAAAAGAAATAGTGAAAAGACCTTACAAAATGAAGACGGCATTTCGGTAGGAGATAGAATGATTAGGTGTATATGGTTTGCAGATGATATGGAGTCTGTAGAAGAATCTGAAGAGGAAAACAATAAGTTGTTAGAAAACTTGAGGAAGGGCTGTGAAGAATATGAAAGGAAAATAAATGTTCGAAAGACAAAAGCCATGGTGATTGGAACGAAGGGATTGGTGTCAAATATAGAAGTGGAAGGTGAGAAAATAGAACGAGTGATTAGTTTTCGATACCTAGGTAGTATTATTAATAATGACATGAAATGTGAATGTGAAAAAAAAGTAAGGATAGGAATGGCGAAAGAAGCATTTAGGAGGAAGGAAATACTATTTTGTGGAACTATGAATAAAGAGTTGAGAAAAAGACTCATACACTGCTTCGTGTGGAGTATTGTACTGTATGAACAGAAACATGGACTTACGCAAAAATGATGAAAAACGACTAGAAGTTTTCGAGAAGTGGTTGTGGAGCAGAATGGAGAGATTAGTTGGATCGAACGGAAAACGAATAAAAGGGTGTTAGAAATTGTAGGAGAGAAAAAAACAATTTTAGATATTATTAACAGGAACAGAAACTGTTTGGGATATTAGGTAAGAAGGATTTGTATCGTGAGGGACGTCCTAGAGGGTATGGTGGAAGGATAGAAGGGAGAGGGCGAATAAGACTAAAATGAATGAATGATAACAAAGCAGAGAAATCGTACGTGACGATAAAGAAATTAGCGGAAGACTGTGTAGCATGGAAGCTCCTCAATTGCAGCAAGTGACTTGCCAATAATGGCAGAATACCTGTGATGATGATGATGATCATGTTCATTTTCATGACACTTGCAGCATTATAATAAGTATTCATTTATATTGTCTAAATATTTTGTATGTGTGTATGTTGACATCATTTTCTTGGAAATAGTATTTAGTATTAAAGTACATGTCTAGTAGTAGAGTCTACAGGGTGGCCAGAAAGTCCCGTTACTCCTTGATAAATACTAATGTAAGTTTTCCCGTTACCCCTTGATAAATGCTAATGTAAGTTTTCCCATTACTCCTTTATAAATACAAATGTAAGGTTTTCCATTGTTCCAGATTGTGTGATACTTCCAGTTACAGTATTGAAGAACGTGCTATTGGAAGTTGTTGGTTACATGAGAGAAACCCAGAACTCACCATCTGTGATAGTGCGCTATGGGAGTTCATTATGGGCATCGTTGCACAAAAACGTTAGGATACCACTTTCGAACTCACAGAAGCAGTGAAAGAAGTTTTCACTCAAGTTACACCTGAAAAGCTCCTCAAAATGTCTCTCAGAACCTGGCGGCTTTGTCATGAGAATGACGGCCGAGAGACTGATTCTTTGACTTAATGTTTCCTACCTCAGTAAAACTTCTCGAAAGCATTGTTGTTCATGTCATTCAGTTCTTTCCGTGTAGTTATTTACGTAGGTTTAGTGGTTTATGTTACTTATTTTCACTTGGCGTGGGAGACCCGGGTTCGATTCCTGGCGGGTGCTCATGTGGTTCGGATTCCACGTTAATCAGTAGATCTACGTCTCATATAGCCTCGCTGCTCAAAGGGACGTTAAACTCAAAATCAACTCAACTATTTATTTTCAGGGGTAAGGGAACCTGTGTCCACCCTGTATATTTTGATAATGATTTGTTTGCAGTGCGGATATATAATTTATTTATATGTGAGGATGTTCATGTGCAGTTAGGCCTATCTAGTAAGCCTAACAGAACATGGGAAGTTTCTGTTTAACTATCTACTCCAGCACACACAATAAATTTGATAGTTGTAATACCATATTACATACAACTGAAAACACGGGAAAACATATTGCATATGGTCTTTAAAAACCTTAGAATGAAAAAAAAAGCACGGAGAACAAACCTCTGAACAACCAAACCAGACTGCAACATCAAAAATTGACATGTTACTTATTTTCGAGGTATTTACGAAAAATTACAAAATTTACGGTAGTTTGATTTTGCCGGCAAAAATCTTTTAAAATATATAACAGTGTTCGTTTTACTAGGCTTCTTCTTAACTTATTTAAATATTAGGTTGGGCTGCCAAACTCCAAGATGCACATATTGTTGATAAGTTTTTGCTAGTTCATTTTGGCGTATCACATTGATTACTAGTGCAAGCACTGACATAATACATTAAAATATTAAACAAGAATGGAAGGTTGCAAGCAACAAATCATTGAGGAAACATAGTAGTTTGAAAGGAATAATTTACAAAATGCGAATTTCGTACTTCTTTTATTGTATGAGTACTCATTGGCTGTTGGCTATGACCTCATCACTTCTATGACGTCTTTCCTTGAGTCTACCTTGAAATCAACCTTCGATAAGGAACAGTCGAGGAAGGTTCATAAATATGACTTTTTTTCAAGTAGCCCTTGAACTTCAAGGAACACTTATCCGAGGAAGCCTTGAAGTCAAGTCAAGGAACAGTTCAAGGAGTGTTTATAAATATGGGCCTAAGAGTCAAAAGTGACAAAAAGTCGAAAAACTCCGCTTATACTAGTATGTTTCATAAATTATACAACCATTTAATTATCTTTCGATTGCCTCATTATTCACTTAGTAACCTTCTTGATCAACCTTTCCGCCAATATTTCAAGTAAAACACTCAAGCTCTTCATCCAAGGCACACAATGCTTAAGTCCTTTGTACATCATGATCTTTACAGTGTTTTTTGTCTCTCAACAGTGGTAATTATGAATAATGAGGTTTTTTTTTTTTTTTTCGATACTTACGGCCATCTACCTTCCTCAATAATTGTAAATTGCTCTTCTTATTTTACTAATTAAGGTTGTCTTAAACTCCTCCGTGCTCAGTTGGTAGTGATGGTAGATGTAAAAAGACGAAAATATGATCTTTAACCTCCGGAGCCTTGTTTCGGCGGTAGGGCCCGTTGAAGATGAGATTATGGATAACATCGTATGGCACATTATGAACTAAGTATCTAAGAGAGAAAAATTATCACTGTTTAGCGTGGCTAAAGGTAACATGCATGACTAATTAGCAGGCAATCCGCGTTCCAATCCCATAAAGGTATAAAACGCCATTCCACGTACCATATTAATACCTAAATGTGCCAACATCGTGACTCTTAACTAGGCTCACGCGCACTGGACTGATTGATTGATTTAGCATTCCATTCAACACCTAGGCTATGTGAGACGTGGATCCACAGCTTAACGTAGGCTATAAACCATATGAGCCTCCACCAGAAATCGATCCCAGGTCTCCCGCACCAAAGGCGTGCAGCCAAGAGAGAGTTCACATGCATTGGAGGCAAATCTCCTAGCCACTTGGCACGCGAGAAATGCGCATAACATGCACATTTATGCAACTTGTTTCAGTCTTTGTCAGAAGGTCTACAATCATATGTCTACTTTATAGCACAAATTAAACACTTCCACATATTTAAACGATACGTCAGTGTGCTTATTCCTATTTCTTCACACTAGTCCTCCCACTTTACTTTATTGCTTCTATTAGGGATGACCAAACTTTTCCGGAATCGGAAATTTCACTTTCTGGAAATTTTCCAACTTTCTGGATTTCGGAATAGCTCGTCCCTAGTTTTTATCTACATTTAGTTTGTTATAACGTTTCGCAACCTGAAAAAAAGTGCAACCCGTGATGAAATTTGAACAATGATCGCCTGCTAATCAGTCACATACGTTAACTCTACTTCAAGTTAAAAACTGATAACTTTTCTCTGTTAGACACTTACTTCGTAATGTGCCAAGCGGTTTTCACATTGCTATATTTTTACCGGGCCCTATCACTGAAACACGGTCCCGAAGATTCAAGTCATCCAGTTGAACAGCGGCGCGAGTTTTAGACCACCCTTTATATGTGTAGTCCTAATATTAGTGCACTAACTAAACTTATTAATTTTATTCAATGAATTCCTTTACTCAGGCTATCGTCACTCAAAAGACCTTTCTGTCAAGTCTCTTCAGTGATCGAGACGATGTGTTGAGTAATACAAAAATAAAAAGAAGTTATTAGTAAATTTAGTTAGTGCACTAATATTAGGGCTACATATATATATTCTGTCAATTACTAAAATAATAAGAGCAATTTATAACTATTGTGAAAGGTCGGTGTCATAAGTACCGAAACAATCTACGCAATATTCATAATTACGACTGTTGAAACACAAAATGTAAAGATCGTGTTGCAAAAAGGACATCAGCCATTTTGTGCCCCTGAGGAAGTAAGCGAGTGTTTCAATTGAAATCGTGGAGGAAAGATTGATTAGAAACATTATTGGGTGAGTATTTTGAATTGTGTTTTATTCGTTCGATATATATATATATATATATATATATATATAGTGGCGGATCCAGGATGTGATCAAGGGAGGGGCTAAACCGTAATTTGCCGTTTTATCCAGTGTAAAGCAGAATTGAAGCCCATTTTATCCAGTGTAAACCTGAGCGTCAAGGGGGGGGGGGCTATAGCCCCGTAGCCCCCCCCTTAGATCCGCCTTTGTATATATATATATATATATATATATATATATATATATTTATTTATTTTCGAAATTCTTGTCTAATACCTTTTCCTAACCAGCTCGGATTGAAAATGTATACAAATTTAAAATACGAAATATTTATATTAAAAAAAAAGTTCCCAGGTAACTGATTATTTTGCTTATATGAAGAAAAATTTTTCTAGAAGAAAAATCTGCAATATTTTAATTATACATTATTTTTTCTTTTTAAACAAGAAAATATACTTTCTCACAAAATTACCTGGATATTTTTCAACACTTTGGAGCTACCCTGACGTCCTAGTGTACCAAGAATTAACCCGAATTTTCCAGCATTAGAAACAGTATCAATTGCTTTCTTTCTGGTGTTTCTCATTCCATCATGATCATATTCCTGTTGAGTGAAAGACTTATCATACGGATCATACCTGAAAAATTAAAAGTATTTGATTACTTATATATTTATATGATACATGTATATATTTATTAATTTATGTCACATAAATATATATACCGATAACGATGTTACAGCACCCTCACCGATAATTCCCTTTATCAAATAACTCTTTTCATGAAAATTCATGTACCCACAATGAAAGTACCACTATGGACCGTTAAAGTATATTAACCATAGCATTATGACTTAATATGGAAGTTTTGCCATTCACAAATATGACATTAGCCTTAGAAATCGTGAGAAAGATATCTAACTCTATTTTTAGTACTAATTTCTTGCGTTCCTTACTTTTGGATTTTTACTTTCTTTCTTAAATCGAAATCTCCTCAACTTCTGACTATTACCGCAGCAAAGTAGTTAATATTATTGAATGAACATTAAGGAACCAGAAACACAAAACGTTAATAATAAAAAATTATGTAGTGGAAAATAAAATCTTTCAGTTTTATGTTCCACGATCATGCCGTATAGGTTAAGGGAGACGACGATGATAAGAATGAGTGACACGATATAAAACGAAGGAAGTAGAAGGGAAAGGGGAGAACCCCGAGAAAACCCGGCACATCGTTTTGTACACCACAAAGCCCACTTGGCGCCAGCTGGGATTAAACCAGGATCTTCACGCACCACAAATGAACGCTCTACCACTGTTCGTCCTGGCTGAAGAACTGCCAGTTTTGGTACAAAGCGATGTGGTCGGGGGAGCGCCGGAAGGGATGTCTTATCACGTGTACATAATAGATATCCATGGATCGGATCACCCATCACATGTTTAAGGGATGTTCCTGGGACGTCCATTTTCTCCACTGGACATCCTGTACAAATCCATACGTTCTGGAATGTGCAGATATGATTTCCACTGGACATTTATGGGGCATTTCTTGGTTTTCTGTGGAATAATCAAAGGATAGCTTTTCCACATCAAAATATTCTCTCATTTGAGGCCTATCACACTGCATTCCATAAAGTAAATCTTAACATAATAAGACAATACGTTTGAAACACTGAGACATCATGACCTCAAATGGTCTCAATACATGCCTTTATATAGCTCACACTTGAAGTCTTGTTTTTGTCCCTTATTACTCACTCTACAGTGATGGCCTTCTTTCTTACATGCTTAAATTTCGTCTAAGTCTGTTATTTTTTCCGTAATTTTGTATTTCGAGGGCGCCACTTACGGTACTTAATACGAACAACGTTTAAAGGTACTAAGAGTACATTTCCTCATTAAAGAAGTAAAAGGCTATGTTTAGTTGAAGGGGTTCAGAAGTACGTAAAAATAGATTTACAGGAAAAATGAGTTGAAGTAACGGAATTGTAATTGATTTCTGTGTCGTTTAAGATTGGAATCGTACTACATGTTGTAGAAATGGGAAATGCTACAGAGACTCTATGTACTTACTGGAAGCACACCTAAGGGAATATGAATAGAAAAATGCAAGTACTTTGCCATAATCTAACCAAACCAAATCTTAACCAACCTAATATTAATAAACAAGGGAATTTTTTTCGAAAATAAAGCTGGACCCCTTTAACTAAACATAGGCCGAAGTAAATATATATTACTTCGGTATATGGTCCACATTGTGAACTTGCACCACCAATCGAATGAGTAATCTGAAATTTTGTAAATTAAGAATACTAGCCTGGATCACAAAACACAAACATGGCAAGGTTCTTAAACACTGGTCCGCATTCCCACTGAATCGTAAGAAAGAAAGTAATCAACCTAGTTACCAACCCTTCACTTGCTCTCTCGACATTGCTATGTGGATTGAATATTGAGCTTTGATAAAGAAAGTAACCATCCTAGGTACCAGGGTTGGCAAAAACCATGGTTTTTATTTAAAAAAAAAAAAAAAAACTTTTTTTTTTTTGGTTTAAACCAGGTTTTTATGGTTTAAATGATTTGCTCTATATATTCATATCATATATGGACAGAAATAAGTTTGTTTCGCCTTGATGTTATTATGCAACAACCGGGTTATGCTGGAAGGGGTCACATAAGCTTAAAGCGGAATAAAAACCGCTTCTCGAGTTACATCCGAGAGAAATTGTTCTCCATTTGAACTCGGAACCAGGAGTAATTGGCCACAAATGCGATACGTCTGCCGACTCACTCAGGAAGGAATCCTGATGATAAAAAAAAAAAAAAAAAAAAAAAAAAAAAAAAAAAAAACAACGTTGTACTGATCTTTACATGCTTCTTAATATAACTGTCAAGAGTCATTTCAGAAGGACAAAAAGATAAACAGTTGCACATATGAAACCATTACACAGAATTACATATGAACAATTTCAAAGTACTACGGAGTACAGAGTACAGAACTAATTTAGTTCAAGTTAGTTAACAACGACTTTTATTGATCCAAATTAAAGAAATACTCCGACTTAATCTGCATATCAATAAGAAAAGTAAATAAAGATACGAATTATTTGAGTCCACTTTGGCTCAAACTCATTTATACATAAATAGATACCAAAGATACTTATTTCACTAAATGCCTCTCGTGGGGTCTGTGTGACCCCCCCCCACACACACACACAAAGTACGGCATTTTCGATGTATTTTATCAATAGTAAACATTGAAACGAAACAATATTTAGAATTTTTCTTCGATTGCAATTACATAACAATAATAACAACTACAAAAAAATCACAAAATGAACATTTATAAACTTGTAAAAAAAAAAAGTTGCTTTTGTAGTATAATCTTTTTGAGTAATGAATAGGGAATTTAGGTCTGAATATAATACGAATAATATAGGGAGTGAAACGTCATAACCCACAAATGTGTGTTCACCAAGATTTTACAAACACTTACACTTTTACGAACTTTTTTTGTTTTTTGGTTTAAACCAGTTGGTTTTTTTTAAAAAAAAAACAGCTGGTTTAAACCTTGGTTTAAATCATGGTTTAAACCAGCCAACCCTGCTAGGTACAAACCCACCTTTACCTATATGTGCGGACCAGTATTCTACAACTTTCCCCAGAAACAATGTTACATACCTATAGGCTTTTACTTCTGGGTTCGCTATCATAGCTGATTCCAAATGGAACCTACCATCACCTAAATAAATAAAAGCTTCAACGTCATTAAATTTTGGCGAAGTACAGCCCAATATTTCTCCTGGTGAAAGGGGTCGGCTTTGAGGCACTACAATTTTGTATCCTAGTTTTGAAAGTTCTGATGAGATTGAATGAAGTGTTGATAGAAACTGTATTGTACTGACCAAGCCTATACTTGATCCAACAGGAAAGTTCTGTTTTACAGTATTAAGAAAGTGAACAGTATCTATTTTAATATCTACGAATATGTATAAAACTTTAATATCTTTAGTGATGTCGATAGGAACAAGACAACTATGTCCGTAATGAACTAAAAAATCAACACGAAGTGCCCTTGCGGTATAGTCATCAATGCAACATGCACCGTAAGTCACATCACCCATTATAACAGTATCAGCTTCTGTAAACTTTTCAATAATGTCGCAAATAGTAGTAGCAAACATTAATAATCCTTCGGGCATTTGAAGAGCAACCTTTCTCGCTCCTACTTGTTGTATACGCCATATGGTCTTTGGAATTTCAAAATTATAATTTGTTGGCAGCACCTTCATAGCATTTTGTAGTTCTACATTGTTTAACAAGTCATCGGGTATTTTATTAAATACTTTTACTTTTCCAGTCGGCTTAAAAATCTTACGTTCATTTTTTGCTCTAACTACAAGGGCTCCTTCTTCGGTCATATTAACTTCGCACACAGGATAGACACTTTACATATAAATATATGAAAAATCGGGCTCACTGACACTTTGTATTTGTACTGTAATTTGCATAATCAATGCAAAAACTCAATATCAAGTGATCTTAAAAAGTTTCCTCCTTAAATTCACACTTTTTCGCTTTCTGCTCCTCCATTGTGCCCTGAGCCGGTATCACATAAGCACGCACGCATTTCATAGATCACATCTCGTTTGATTCAAGTTCATGCAACTTCATTGCACAGACTATACGATAAGAATCATCCTGAATCACAACAAGAAGAAATATAGTGCAGGTAGCGAACTGTAGCCCAAGGGCCAGATTACCTGCCAATCTTCATAAAATTCAGCGCACAACAACACAACCCCAAAAATGCAGAAAGTCATTCATAACTGCAATTTAATTAAATCTTGTTAACTAAATAACAAAGTTTGCGTTGCGTTGATGTAAACCGTTACGAAAAGTGCCGGCAAGTTAAAATAATCGTATGGTTCAAATTGGTTATGTTAAACCTGTATATAAAGAAAAAAAATCTGAGGACACCTGCGCAGCCCCATAGACAGGACATAAGACAGGGGCTAAGATTGTTTTTGCAGGGGCAGATTCCAGTGTTCACATTACATTCATATGGCATCAACAAACAACTCGAATCTTCATGGGCCTAAGTCGCAGAAGCTGAACCTCCCTAGCTACGGGTCTGCACCTGCGAGTGGAAATCATCTTGACTACCAGATAATTACTGCAATTATATTTAATATAAATTTATTACTAGTGCCATAGAAAGTCGTAAAAGCTTAAGAGTGAATATTAAATGAATTTATACTTTCTATGTGCGGTAGAGCATGAAAAGGATGTTATCTATTTTAGTGGGAAAACACTATGTAGTTTAATCCATCTAACAGCGCAATTGCAATGAATGGAAGAATATTCTACAGTACGCCTGCAATACTGTAATTTTTAGATTTTGATAAAGAAGGGGGCAAGATTGTCCGCCGGCATAAGAATTTCACTTTTTTAGTATATATATATGACTTGGGTGTTGGAGACAGGGTTCGATTCCCGGTTGAAGCTCATGTAGTTTGGATCCCACATTTCATAATGCATCGCTGTTGAAAAAACTTTAACCTCAAACCTGTCTAACAAACTCAGAGGGCAATTCCCCATCTTAACTCTTCAAGTGACGCTTCTTTACACCACTCCGTATATTTTATCAAAATTTTGATACCGCAACACAACGCAAAAATCAGAACAAGCAATTCTAAATGCTATACTGCTTATTTTAAGCTAAAACATATGCTTTGTGTTGCGTTGAGGCATACCCTTACGGAACGATAGGCCTAAGGATTCAAATAAGAATCACAAAAATGAAATTATTGTTGAACGAACTATTCCAGAGATCATGACTGTATTTAATTCGGTAGCTGACAACTTACTGCAACCGTATCATTTGGCTACAGTACAAACATGATTCATTCAATGGAATCACTGGTGAAATAGTAGTCTTGCCGGTGATTCCATTCAATAGACTTTGAACTGTATAATTTTATCAGTTTTGCAGCATGGAAGGTGAAACTAGCAGGCCACTTTACTTATCTGACAATGTGGTTGCTGAGCTTTTGGATTGGGATAAATTAGTGTCTGGAATGGAGAGAGCTTTATCTACTGTATCTAAGGGGCCCATGGGAGGAGTAATACAGCCACCTAGAACAATAATGGAACTTCCATTTAGAAAAGGGTAAGAATATATCTAAGGCATTAATTGTTTGGTTTTATTACTGGGATTTATAATGTTCCTTCATTGAAAATATATGAGTCAGAGCCAATTTTTAAAGCGGGATCCGAATCATTAATTGAGTTCGAGTGACAAGTTCCTTTCAGGGGTGTATCCAGAACTTGAGCGGATAGGTCTAGGGTTGCCAACTCTGGAAAATAAAATTACCGGTATCCCCTCAAAATTCCCTGAAGTATCTCTTTGGACTCATTCATGAGAAGGAAACGTAATATCGTGGACAAAAGTGCAGTAGCACTTGTATTCTACATATCCTTAGTATATTCACTAATAAGCTTAATAGATACATTGTAATAAAAATAAACTGAAGTCGGTATTGATCATTTTGTTGTATTTGCCAGTAACTCACTACTTTAAAATTATCGAAACAAAAGTATATTAATCCTTACATGGCAATTTTGGATTTACAAAATGAAATTTACTCTTTAAACTTATACTTCAAAATACGAAATTCAAAAAATGATATATATACAGGATGTTAATGAACTATACCGACGAGTGATTCCTCTCATCAAAATAAGAGAAAATGTTCATATGGACCTATAGCGAAAAGTGCGTAGTTTCAGAGCTAGGGCTGTCCAAAATTGCGAAAAAGCCAAATTTTAAAAGGCCCTATTTCGAATTCGAGACTGTGGATGGTGGTTCTTATCAGTGTAAAGGAAGCCACGCATACATATAGGACCGTACTGCAATCCAGTAGCCCACCGGAAAGATTACTTTCTAGGGAGCCCACTCACATGTACGTACTGCCCCCTCACCTGACAATAAAAGGGAATCCCGGAGTATCACTGCGATCGAGTTTTCATTTTTTGATTCAGACTCCGTAACCAAGGGGGTCTCAAAATATTAAAAAAATTACTGAAAACATTTTCACCATAAAGAGTAAAAAATATGACATGAGTCACTCGTATATAATTCATGGACCCTTTTGAACATGATGAGAGAGGACCCATCATAGACGTGTTTTCCTGCTCCAGGGCCTCCAATGATCATAATCCGACTCTGTATATTTCCTAAACGGGAAACAAGTGCTGTAAAACGTTTCAAGTTATGGAATCATTTGAGATTTAATTTAGTTGAATATTTCAATATTAGCAAAATTATAAAGCAGAGTGGGAAATCAGGAACCTTTCAAGTGTTGAACTACAAAAAATGTGAAAGATTGTTTTCGCAACATTATGGGCTTGCAACACTAGTCTTAAATTAACTGATTTGCATTGCCGGTAATCGTCCTCCGTTTCGTTTACTCTCATGTGCAAGGAGTGCATGACGTGTGTGCCTTTTTTGTACATATCCTGCTACTTGCAACACAAGACGGAGGGCCCAGGGAAATTTCCCGGTTTCCCGCCTGGCCAGTACGGCCCTGCATACATAATCCAAAAGTGCATATTTCATCAACTGTCAATAGGTGTAGAGGGTATTCCCTACAGGGTGTAATTCTCAGATATGTTTTCAATATAGTTTTCAAATATACCCTGATTTCAAGAAGGGTCCAAAGTAGCCAGGAGGTAAACCTTGACAACAATCTACATCCAATGCTTCGGAGGGAAGTCGGAAGAGTTAGGAACCGACAGCTCCATGTTTTTTGTGTGTGTGTGGTGTTTGTGTGTGTGTGTGTGTGTGTGTGTGTAAACGTGTGATGATATGTATTTCGTCACGGTATATTTCACGATTTCTTCACTTATAAACCAGAAAGAAAACATCGCACCAAGCGTTTTTGCGAGTACCAGAAACCCTGCTGCTGACGACCCTTAACACTTCCGACATCACGCCAAAGGATTCTGTGTTCACTGCTATCAAGGCTTACTCTTTGCCTACTTTGGACCAATCATAAAGTCAGAGCATATCTCAAAATTCAGTTGATGGTATGTCTCTGAATTTCACCCTGCAGGGAATAATCTGTACACCCGTTGCACATTAATGAGATATGCACTTTTGGATTGCGTATGCATGACTTCCTTTATGCTGGTAAGGACCATCATCCACAGTCTCTCGAATTCCGAATAGGGCCTTTTGAAATGTCTTTTTCGAAATTTTGGAAGCCTTAGCTCTGAAACTATGCACTTTTCACCATAGGTCCATATGAACTTTTTCTCCTATTTTGATGTGAGGAATCACTCTTAAAGTTTGTCGGTATAGTTCATTAACACCCGATATATATATATATATATATAATGGTGCTATTCAGCCGGTTCGCGAGAACCGGTTGTTAAAATATTTCGAGTTCGCAGAACCGTTTACCCAAACACACACACACGTAAGAAGACCTAGCCAAAAGTGAAAGAAAGAAGCCAAACAAATTTTTGAAAACACCTCTTTATTTTCCCGCTCGCTTGCATTGTTGTGAAAGCAAGCAACTTTGAATTTATTTTAATTCAATGGGCAGACAGAAATTTGAATACTAATTCCGGAATTTCGTCCGGAATATTGAGACTTGTGAGTGTAATGAATCTGATACGTATATAATGTTTATTACGTGTGCTACCTATTTGTTTTTGTATGATTCCGATATCTTCATCAGTTCCGGAGATATGTATCCTCGAAGCAATGTATACGAAATATTGGTCTTTTTATCAATATCTCGAACGATTGCTTGTCATGACCCATACTGTCATTCCTCAAAACATGGCCCATTCCTGGTGGGACACCATATATATCTATATCTATCTATCTATCTATATATATATATATATATATATATATATATATATATATATATATATATATATATATATATATATATATATATATATATATATATATATATACAAGGCATATTCCAAAAGTCCGTTTGATGATTTAAAAAAACATACTCGTACGGAACGGTATTTATTGCCAGAAATAGATGCCTACGGACGGAGCTACTTCAGTTTCCACATAATCACCATGTCGTTCCAAACACTTTTCGTAACGTTGCATCATCTTCCGTAAACCCTTTGAATGGAAGTTTGTCGCCTGGGATTGGAACCAGTTGCCAACGACAGTCTTGAGATTCTCGTCGTCTTCAAACCGTTGTCCATCAAGCCACCGTTTCAAATGCAAGAAGAGGAAGTAATCGTTCGGGGCAAGGTCGGTACTGTATGGAAGGTAGGGATGGGCAAAACCGTTTATATATATATATATATATATATATAAACGGGAAACTGGTTTCTAGAAAAACCAAAACCCGAAAAACCGACATTTCGGTTTTCTCCAAAACCGGTTCAATTTCTTACCGAAACCAGTTTCGGTGAAAACTTTTGGAAAACATAAATCTATTTCTGTGGAAACAGATTCGGTTTCCGGAGAACAACGAAACACTATTCTGGTCAGAAATAGAACAAATTTTGGAGAAAACCGGAACCGGTTTTGAAGAAAACCGAATCCGATAAAAAACCGAACCGGTTTTGAAGAAAACCGATAACAGGTTTCAAAGAAAACTGAAACCGGTTTTGAAAAAAAACAAAACCGGTTAACTGAACTGACGACGGCAGCGGTATGAGGACGTGCATTGTCGTGAACGAGGGTGATTTCGGACGATAAGTTGCCCGCGGCTTTGATTTTGAATCGCAGTACACGTTACTGTAACTGTTGTTCCACGTTCCAAGAAATCAACCAACAGGATGCCCTTGTCTTCCCAAAAGACGGTAGCCATCAGTTTGTGACTCGAGTGCGGCGATTACATAAACCTTTTTGGTTTGGGGGAACCTGAATGGCGCCACTGCATGTATTGTTGTTTGGATTTGGCGTTGGTGTATGAGATCCACGTCTCGTCGCCCGTCACAATGTGGGAAAACAAATCTGTCGTCGATAGCGATCTACCTGTTGTCGATAGCGATCCAAATCTGTCGGGCACTGCACATTCGTTGCTTTTTGTGCTGGTCCATTAGCATTTTCGACATCCACCTTGCACTCAACTTGTGATATCCAAGCGTTTCTGTGAAAATCCTGTAGATGGTGGTTCGTGCAATGTGGGAAAAGTCATGAGCCAGACCACTGATTGTTAATTGCCGATCACTTCGCAGTTTTTGGTTCACTTGCCCCATAAGGTCATCCGTCTGAACACTAGGCCTGCGATCCGGTCTTTATATTGCACGTTGGTGCGACCATTTTGAAACTCGCGACACCATTTGCGAACCTTTCCTGCACTCATTACTGTAGGTTCATAAACTAAGCACAATTCCCGATGAATATCAGCAGCAGAAGTTCCTTTTGCAAACAAAAATCATATCACACCGCGCACTTCTCAACTAGCAGGAGGAACAATTCTTGCGGCCATTGCGATCTGCCATCCACGACTGCCAAACTCCTATTGACTCAAGACAACCACTGAGTGGCTTCGCCAATAGTCTGTCATTGGTGTTGCATGCTTGAAATTGTGTTCCAGCCTATCTCCATTTCACTATACGTCGACGGCCTTTGTTTCTAGAATACGCCTCGTGTATATATATATACATATATTAGGGATGGCCAATTCCGGAATTTTTACTTTCCGGAATCCGGAAAGTAAAATCGGAAAATTTCGGAATTCGGAAAATTTCCGGAATTTGAAAAAATACGGATTTCGGAAAAATTCTGGAATTCAGAAAAATTCCGGATTTCGGAAAAAATCCGGAATTCGGAAAAATTTTTTCTTTTTGTAATCCTAAGAATTTTGTTCAAATGCAAACGAACAAATTTCCTTTTTGTAATCCTAAGATTGTATGATGCAAGTTAAGCTGAAACTTACATCCTAAAGTATACACTACTCAATCTTCCCATGGTTAATGAGATGTAGTCCAAAAGTACGATGTACTCCTAATATTTAATTTTTGTTTTACTGTGATATTGTCCAGAGGTAAGACATATATCACACTGAGATGAACAACTTGACATAATGAAGATGTTATCATACGTAGTTTTCCAGAAAATCGTGAGAAATGAATTTTTATGAAGTTAAAATATGCGTCGCTTGTTGCCAGTGTGATGCAATTGATAACTTTTATGCTGGAACAGTCTTATTATTATTATTATTATTATTATTATTATTATTATTATTATTATTATTATTATTATTATTATTATTATTAATCGTTTATGTACTGTAAAAGAAAAATATGAACCGTTAAGTAGTAGATTTTATCTGTTGTTTATTGATATCTTCTAACAGTAATAACAAATTGCTTGTAAATACGCACTGATTATCAAGGACAATGGCATATTAATGTAAGGACTACTCTGCAGACTAGCAATAAACAATAAACAATAACAGATAAACAATAGTTGCAAAAAAAAGTAACTAACTTGGGCACGTCAGAGGACATCCACATTGCGCATTATTTCGCGAGAATATAGAGACGCATTGAGACTCTAGCAAAGAGCGTGGTGTTATTATTACTCAAAGGGCCGTACGATGGAGGCATTAACGTTAATGTTAATGGCACTAATGAGCACTTACTTGCTCTAACGGTTAACCTCATTTTTGAGATGATTCTTAGAAGTGGGCGTGTTGGCATGCAGTTAGAAGACTTATATCCATTATTTAAAAAGCACACGTTATCTGTGGAGTACTAACGATTTGCGTCACTATCGAACACTAACGTAGCACTAGCGACGTTTAAAGTCGAAATTGGGGTCTGACATAAGTGGCTTGTCAACTTCACGGACATTATATTTTCCTTGAATGAGAGAAATTTGCGCCCTACCACAAAAATAGGGGAAAATGCGCTCGCAATATATTTGCACTGGGATGTTTGCGCCCTACCCCAAAAAGAGGGGAAAATGCGCCGGCTATATATTTGCACTGGGATGTTAGCGCCCTACAATTCAACTTATTTTTGTATTGTGTAAAGTAACTTCCACTCACACTTGAACTAGGCTTGCCTCTCATCGTCTCAGTGAGTTACTCCATTCGTTATAATATTTCGACCAAATGAAAAAAATACAATTTTAGTTCACTAAAGGGCAATCCATACAAATACATTTTTTCATTATACTACAAAATTTACAATAAAAGTATAAATGACTGATATATTATTATTTTTTAATATAATCAAAGAGTATAATTTAATCTACAAAAGGCTGTTTGGCTGTACCCAGATATCTCTGTTCACAATCCTTGCGAGTTGTTTGGCTTTTCAGGACACAAAATATAGAAAAGAAAATGTAAAGTGAATGTAAAATCAGGTCAGTAATATTATCAAGAAAACTATGTACAGTGTGTTTACTTGCTGGGATTACACTTCAAACACACAATTGCGTTCAGTCGTTCTTTCAGAAAAAACGTTCCGGGGGGCACACTTAGTATTCCGGAGGGGGGTCACTGCTGGTACTATTCTATTTATTATTATATTATAGACGTATTATTTTGGTCTTCTCCGAGGGGGCACTCTAAGAGCTCTGGGGAGGCCAGTGTTCCCCCAAAATCATCTCTGGAAGAAGTAGTGATTACGTTGATCTGTTGTGTTCTTTTGGCTTATATTGAAGTTTATTCTCCCCTTATATAGCCACAATGAAAATAAATCACAAATGGCATGGTTGTGGGGGGAGGATTGTTTATGCTGTAATGTCAGCCCCTCCGAGCAAATGCGTAAGCTCGAATAGGTTCTTTTATTTCACAGGGCTCAAACTTCCCGGTGGAGGTACACCGCAGGCGCAATTTTCCCTGTTCATCAGGTAGGGCGCAAATTTCCCAGGCGCAAAATTCTCGACACCGTTCGAATGACCTCGGAATACTATATCTTTTTCAATACTTTTTTATATTCTTTTACTCGAGATTTCTTCATAGCTTCTTATTAAAATACTTACTAACATATCCTCATTTTATTGTCCTAACCAATCAATATGGGTATGTTGTCAGTAAAATATTTAGATTGATCGAGCCCCTGGTGTGTAACCACAGTATTTCATATCATCCTCCCCATTATAAATCTTGGCTAAACGAACCAATATATGTTGCCAATAAAATAGTTTAGAATGATTGAGCCCAGGGGCGGATCCAGGGGGGCGATCGCCCCCCCTCCCAGCATAGGAAACTTTCTTATTTTATATATATAAATAAAACGCATCTCAAAGTTTGGAGCCCTTAAAAGTAGCAGTATGACAACCCACCGCCCCACAGAAGTCGGTCCTGGATCCGCCCCTGATTGAGCCCCTGGTAAATAATCACAGTATTTAGTGACAGACCCCCCTTCCTATTACCATATTCTAGCTACGTGCCTGACTCAGCTAATTCTCTACATTCTTTACCAAGCACAGATTTTCTAAAGCGGAAAATGCTCTCTAAATACCTAAGCTCATTATTTTCAGCAGATGCACAAGTTGGGTAACATTCTATCTACATGAATGTTATATATGTCGATTACTGGAAACCGCTTCTCGCTATCTATTACCATATTTACTATATAATGATTAACTTTAAAACCGGAAATGGTTGGTTTGTACCGCTTCCGGTTTGAGTATTACATTCATCACGGAACTCGATTCTTAACTATTGACTCTGTACATCATGGCCAAAATTGATGGTAATCCATCAGATAGTTCTTGAGACTGTTTGTTTCACTGACGGACAGAATGAATATATGGCTATAGAGTTTTGATAAACTAAATTCGTTAATGAGTGATGATGGAACAAATATAAGAAAGGGAACCAAGAGTACCACCGGGAAAATTTTCGAACACAAAATTAGCCATCGAAAACCCACATGTCCTGGGTTAGAATACCATAGATGAAAACTCGACCACTGAGTCACCAATCACCAGCTTATTAGTTTTATTAATTATTATATTAATATAAATTAATGAATGCCTGCTTATGTTAATTATTGAACAATTACATTGTATACTTCGTAAAGTCAAAAATTATAAATTTGTATTTACTGTATATAGGTATGTTGACAATAAGCGAATGTTATTAGAATATTTGTTGAGATTTCTTTTCCTTCACTGTCTTTCGTCTGGTTAAAAAGTAGTTTGCAGTGCTTTGGAACAGCTGCAGGTGGGAACGCGATAATGTTTGAGACATACCGGCGACTTTTTTGTGTGTGAAAATAAGATCTTCCTCATAAAGCAGTAAATAACTGCAGTAGCAATTCTCTACGTAAGTGATAAAGACATATCCAACTACAAGAAACTAATACAGTATATATATTCATTATTGTTTTTCTTTTAACACCTACTAGCTAGGGATGGCCAATTCCAGAATTTTTACTTTCCGGAATCCGGAAAGTAAAATCGGAAAATTTCCTGATTTCGGAAAAATTCCGATTTTTTTCTAAATTCCGGATTTTTCCGAATGTCGGAATTTTTCCGAATTCCGGAAAGTAAATTTTCCGACTCCGGAAAACAAAATTTCCGGAATCCGGAAAATTTTGGCCATCCCTAATATATATATATATATATATATATATATATATATATATATATATATATATATATATATATATATATTAGGGATGGCCAAAATTTTCCGGAAAGGAAACTTTCTTATTTTATATATATAAATAAAACCCATCCCAAAGTTTGGAGCCCTTAAAAGTAGCAGTATGATAACCCACCGCCCCCTCAGAAGACGGTCCTGGATCCGCCCCTATATAGGGGCGGACAAAAAATCTAAAAGCACTTCATACAAGACACGTAAGTTTGGCCCTCCACTGTACAACACGTGTTGCGGTTGCCGATTGTTTTTCGTTTTCATTGTGTCATGTGGACCTTCCTCTTCCGTCAGCAGTAACCAGTTCACCTGTGAGTGTCGTGGTGTGAATAGGTGCGGTAAAATGGGCGACCTGACAGACTTCCAAAGAGGCATGACCGTTGGTGCCTGTCTGGTTGGAGCTTCAGTGGCAACAGTGGCGAATATTGTGGGGGTATCGTAAGGCACTGTGTCCAAATGTCACGAGGGTATACACAATTCATGGGCATACGACGTCTGCAAAGCACAACAATTGTCGAAAGACAATCCTGTCAGATAGGGACCGGAGGGGTTTAAACCGAATTGTAGCAGCTAAAAAGAAGACCACTGCAATGAAAATTACGTCTGAAGTCAATTCCGACCTACAGAATCTGGTTTCATCCGCTATCGCCAAACCCCTGGTCACAGCAGTAAATGCGAAGAGGCGTATCCAGTGGTACAAGAACCACAAGGCGTGGACTCACGAGCAGTGGAAACACGTTATGTGTTTCGATGAATCGACCTTCACCTTGTTTCCAACAACCGGTCGTGTTTATGTATGGAGAACACCGTCGCAGGCCTATAATACAGACTGTCTGCTCCCAATTATAAAGCATGGGGGTGGTTCTGTTATAGTATGGGCAGTGATATCGTGGTTTTCTGCAGGTCCCATCATAGCCCTTCATGGAATAATGAATGCTATGACGTATGAGGCCATTTTGGGGGACTAGGTTCTACCATGGCCCAAATATTGTTCCCTAATGGTAATGGCATCTACCAAGATGATTTCACGCTACAAAAACGGTGAAATCATGGTTTGAAGAGCATGACCAGGACCTATCACACTTCCCCTGGATCCCACAATCACCCATCTGAACATCATTGAACCATTGTGGTCTGAGTTAGAAAGGCGTGTTCGGTCTCATTACCCTCCACCAGCATTCCTTATGGTACTGGAGCATGTTTTGGAATACATTGGTACAAAATTCCACACACCACGATTCAGGAGCTGTATACGTCGATTCCACGTCGAATCCAAGCTGTTTTGGACGCAAAAGGAGGCCCCACACCATACTAGGTATGATTTTCCCACTTTTGCAAACGTTTTAGATTTTTTGTCTAACCCCTATATATATATATATATATATATATATATATATATATATATATATATATATATATATATATATATATATACCGTAAACTTGGTATACTTTGGCCCGTTTTTTAATTTCCAAAGTTCCCATTCTAATATCTCCGAAGATTAAGGAGGTAATTTAATGTCATTTCCCCTTGTTAAAATGCAGTCCTTTGGCTGTCTTTTGAAAGCAGTGAACACTCAGTGTGACCAAAAATGATGATTATAGTTCCAATTTTTTTGATGCCATGCAAGACTTTTCATGATTGGGGTAACTTTAGCCCATTTGTCAAAATGACTAATTAATACACGACAGGGGCGGATCCAGCGGGAAAACCCATCCCAGAGTTTGGAGCTCTTAAAAGTAGCTCTAAGTAGCAGTATTAGAACTCACCGCCCCCGCCCCAGAAGTCCGTCCTGGATCCGCCCCTGATACATGAACATATTGTAGCACTGCATTTAAGAAGCAGAAAAGAAGAACAGGGTATTATAAACATATTGGTGAAATTATTAATGCTTTTACTTAATTTCAATCGAACGAGAAATATCGTCTCATGAAAATATTTGTATTCTACTTGGGTGAAACGAGGAGATAATGACAAGAAGTCCTCGAAAGTCAACCAGGAGATTGAGTCAAAAGGTTCATGCGAGTGAGAGAAGTTGCAGACGTGTTTTAAGAGGACTGAAGTTAAAACCGTACCGGATAATTGTTGTGCAAGAACTGAAGGAGACTGACCTGCAGAAGAGGGTGCATTTCTGTTCATGGCTGTTGAGCAATGTTGCCAGTGGTTTCTTGGATCCACTAATGCTCATCATGAGTGACGAGGCGTGGTTCCACCTGTCTGGGTACGTAAATTCCCAAAACAACCGGTATTGGTCGACAGAAAATCCACACGCAATCCACCAGGTACCCTTGCATGATGAGAAGATTGGTGTTTGGTGTGCCATTTCCGCCACACGCGTTATTGGGCCCATATTCTTTGAGACGACAGTGAACAGTGACGTGTATATGGGAATCCTGGAGGAGTTTTATACACACTTGACCGAAGAGGAGCGTCAGTTATGTTACTTTCAGCAGGACGGTGCAACATGCCACACATCAGCTGCATCATTGTCCCTTGTGCATGAGATGTTTACACCAGAGAGGACAATCAGCAAAGGCTTGTGGCCTCCTCGGTCACCAGACTTGTCCACGTGTGACTTTTACTTATGGGGACTGTTAAAGGGAAGAGTATACGAAACAAATCCACACACAATTGAAGAACTCAAGACCAGGATCCAGGATGTCACCAATAGCATTACAACACAAGAACTGACAAGGGTATGAATCTCCTCAATCGTGCTCACATGTGTGTTGAAGTGGGCGGAGGACACTTTCAGCACCTGCTGTGAAGGTGAGTAGTCATATTCAATACATTACATTTCATTTATGTGTTGTAGTTAATCATATTCAATACATTACATTTCAATTTTATGTGTTCACTTTACGGGCCGGTTTTACGTGCCGCACCCTGTACTTACTTATGCATTCAGGATATGTCACTTTAATGCAATGAACAAAAGTTGTGGAACTTCAAATATGATAAATATTTACCTGCTATCAACTGCTAGCATTTTGCTTCCCACGTTCTGGAAACAAATCACTAGCGCCAATATGCATGTGTTCTCAACGTTGTAATACTTTGATCCACAACTTTTCTTAGTGATAGGAACTATAATAACCATGTAGAAAGAAATCAAATCTTTCTCTTCCTTTGGGCCAAAGTTGCCTTTAAAGAGCCAAAGTATACTCAGTTTACGGTGTATATACAGTGGCGGATACAGGATATGATCAAGGGAGGGGCTAAACTATAGTTTGCCGCTTTAGTGTAAAGCAGGATTGAAGCCCATTTTATCCAGTGTATACCTGAGCGTCAAAGAGGGGCTATAGCCCTCCTTAGATCCGCCCATATTTATATATATCGTTTAATATATGATACAACGGAAATGTATAATTGTAAAGGCAGTGCTGAAGAATTTCGATGTTCAATGTTTTATTCTGGATTACATATTTCAAAATACCGGTCATAAAGGGCTGGTACCGGTCAGCGGCCTTAATCAAAATAACAGCAATAATTCCGCCCAGGCCTGTGAAATACCGGACAGTTAGGAATCCTACACAGATCTGGAAAATGAAAATGAAATGAAATCTTTTAGTTTCACTTCCCACGTTTATGCCCTTTAGACTAAGGGAGACGGAAGATTAAAGCAACTGAATGATGATGGAAGAATTGGTGGAATGACAATATGGGAGGAAATGGGAGTATCCCGAGAAAATCCATTGACATGATATCCACCACAAACTTACTTGGCCGAAGGTCGAATCCGGAACCTCAATCATCAGATGTAAACACAGATCTTGGAATAGAGGAATTTTTTTATATATCTCTGAGGATAAATGTCTTAAAGTAGCCACACCTTGTAGCTTCTAAACTAATTAAAAGTTGAAATTTTGTAGCAAGAAAATAACGAGAGATGGAAATAGTTTGAGATACTCGGCAATGCCACAGATTAAAGAACTATCAAATATAACCTATAATATAACATATCTCTTCGCAGCAGTGACGACGCCAGCTTTAAGTTCATAGGGGGGGCAAAGGAGGGGAAGATACATTTTCGGGGAGCGGCTATTTGCCATACCAAAAATGAGATTTATTACGTTTGACTTATTTTACATTACATTGTGTGTTTCGTTGCTGTTTTTATATTAGACCTATATGATTATAAATTAAACTTATTTCAAGCAAAATTTGTAACTAATAAATAAGTAACGTCTGCACATGAAATATTTTTCAATAAAACTTTTGAAGCCTAAACATAAATTGAATTACTTTTGCGTATGCTACAAGTAACGCATTCGTCTAGCAGAGAGAGAGAGAGAGGAGGGAAAGAATTTACGAGGAGAATGGTGAAAATGTCGTGGTCCAATCCAGAAGAAGTGTAGGTACTAGGTAGAAAAATGAAACCGTAGTTTAGAAAAGCATATCTCTGTATGTGCAAATACAAATTTTCATATTAATAATGAAATTCTTATTGTTTCTCAGGTCTCTAAAGTGATTATGTGTGCCCAAACAGATAATTTCACGAACATCCATATCCTAACTGTTATAACATTTTTGTTCCACCATGGAAAGTCACCGAAGTAAATTAATTAGGAAATCAGTGAAATACCACGGAACTCTCCTCCGCATATACAGTGGTGAAGAAGTGAGTGGCTTAGTTTAAACGTGGCGATTTCTCAACAAATTATGCTTTACATCCAGGATGATTAAAAGCAATGACTCTTCCCGAAATCATGGATGCAATTTGTGACATTATTCTTGAAAATTGCAGCACTTCAGCCAGTGGTGGATATAGCCCGGGGCCGGAGGGCCTAGGCCACTTCAGTTTTTGAATGACAAAAATAATTTAAGCTACTATTTATAGTTTTTCAAGTGTATAGTAAACTCACGATATACTTATTATAGTCTGAGGTCTGACTGCACCCCGCTTTCTCAGTTCAGGGCATTTCTTTGGAACTCGTCGGTAGCATAATTCAGAATGGCTTGGGTATGCGCAAGTTCTCGGCATAATGGATTCCCAAAATATCTGTCAGGAAAATAAAAGAGTGACGGCATTAAGAGAAGTCTTATTGCAATTTGACCGTAATGCTGATCAATTTCGCTCACGAATAGTAACCATAGATGAAATACGGTTGTATCACTATGATCCTGAATCGAAACAACAGTCAATGGAGTAGTAGCACTCATTTCTCCATCGCCCCAAGAAGTTCAAGACACAGAAGTAGGTTGAGAAACTGTTTGCAACATTCTTCTGGGATAAGTATGGAGTAGTAGTCATAGACTACCTCCGCAACGGTCAGATATTTAATCCAGAATCTCTACATTACATACAAAACTGAAAGAAAAATTGAAAGTTCAACGCCGCGGAAAATGAAAAGAAAGAAATTCTGTTCCTTCAGGAGAATACACCTGTCCATCAAGCCCCTGCGAACACAACTCACATTGCATAATCTAGGATTTCAATGCCTAGATCATCATTCTTATTCCGCAGATTTAGCTCCGTCTAACTATTACATGTACTTATTTTCCAAACTTAAATAACATTTGAAAGGACGCCATTTTAGATCTGATAGGGGTAGTGCTACGAACAGTGGTGCGAGGAAATCTTCAGATTTTTTAACTTTTCTGCAAAAACTGGAGCACTGTACAAGGTAGTATATTGACTCTCGGGGAAAGTGTAGAAGAAGTAAAACTTCACCATTCCACGTGCACTCCTTCTGGGTTGGGGTACGAATTTTTCAGCAGTTCCTAGGCAATATGGTAGACGTCACGTCAGTACTTTGAAACAAAATAAGTAAGGGAGCACTAGTATATATCAATTACTAACGAAAGATCAGCACTCTGACAATACGTTTTATTGGGAATCAATTTAATTCCACAAATTTATTATTATCATTTGCAGGAAGGGAAAACACAACTCTTTTTATCCCCTTCAAAAAATTAAGCCCTGCAAACTAAGCTGTTGTAAGCACATCCTCTGAATATTGAAAGCCGAGAATAATGTTTCAGAAAAAAGAAGTATAGAACCTTTAAATAAAACAAAATATGAAACTGAAAACTTCAAACCTGGATAAATACAAACAAGTTACGTAACTGGTTTACGTAACTGGTAACTGATTATTCACTACATACAGTAATTACAATACCGCACGAAAGGCTAATTACATTTAATGTTTCTGAAGAACTTGCTCGTACACTAAATTACACTGACCTTGTAAGTCACACTTAAAACTTATAGGCCTAAGAGAAAATATAAAATAAAATATGTATGACAAACAATTACGTATAGATGAACTTCTGTAAAAACACTGACTTCACACAACGTCCACGGGCACACTATTGTTTGTTTATCGCTAGCGTTATATTAAGACAAAATGTAAAAAGCTTTTAAGGGCCGCGTTCGGATTATCGACGTCCTACTGTATATACAATGTATTTCGCTAACGGAAAAATACTTAAAGCAACAAGATTTTATTCTACTTTTTAGTTTACTGATTTCTGGTAAAATCCCTCTTTATTCTTTGTATATTTTTCGAATAACTCAAAAAGAGAGATGATCTTATTTACATATACACACATATACCGCATAAGTGAGTAAATTTGAGCAGCGAGAAATATATTAAAGGGTTGAGTATGTGAAACTTCCGTTAGTTATTATTACCGACTAACAGAATACCCGTTCTTCGCACGTGGAGAATACGTTTCATTTTGGACACAAAGGGAACTAAAACTGTCACCAATGAACTTATGGAGCCCCAAAACTATGAATTCGACATTAATATCCGTAATTTGCAATTATCTTTACATGTCACCCTTCCCCCTTAGAGTACTAATGGGACTAAATTTGGATGTAAACAGCCGGATGTGTCATTGTTTATCTCAGCGACCCCGAAGACTATCGATTCGACACTAATGTCTGTCATTTTCCCCTCTCCCCTTCCTTCAAGTTGCACCTTCAAAGTGAAATAATAATTAAAAAAACATCCCGAACCTCATCTATGTTGAAAATTTTATCGAGATCGGTAAAATTTTCAAAAATTTTGAAGCCATTAATAAAAAATAATTTATTCGGAAATACTAGCAAAAACCGGAAAATATAATTTAAAAACTATTTCTTCGTTTGATGCTAGTAATCTTACTTGCTGTAACATGTTTGCAGCATTATACAATGTATTTTGCTAAAGGGGAAAAATAGTTAAAGCAACAGGTTTTAATTTTACTTTTTTAGTTTTCGGATTTCTGGTAAAATTCTCCCTCTTTATTATTTGTATGTTTTTCGAATAACTCAAAAAGAGATATGAGAGCAAGACAAGTGAGTAAATTTGAGCAGCAACAAATATACTAAAGGGTTGAATATGTGAATATTAAAAGGTTCGTTATTATTACAGACTAGCCGAATAGCTTGCACGGGGAGAATACGTTTCATTTTGGACATAAAGGGCACCAAAACTGTCACCAATGAACTTATCGAGCCCCAAAACTATTAATTCGACACTAATGTCGGTAATTTTCAATTACCTTTACCTATTCCCGTCCCGTCTTAGGAGTAGAGGAAGTTTGGGTATTATGGAACAGTCGGGTAATATGGAATACCTCATTATCTCGCCTGTGATGTGTTGCTTTCAAGCGGAGAGGAAAGAAACTACTGCCTCACGTCCCCATGATGCTCTACAGTCAGTCTCCTTGTGATTACGACATTCGTTGTGTTGGTAGACATGAAAATCTGATTTCATATTCGTGAAAACTTTTACAGGTAAGGATTTTACAACCTGTATTTTCCTATTGAAATGTAATTGAACAACAATTCTTTGTTCACTATGACGTTGGATATACAGAATGGTACTTTGATAAGCGCCATTATCCTATACATTTTCGAATGCGTTTAACAGTTCTTTTGTTTTCAATTTGGCGTGGAGGGCAATATGGAATGCCCCAAGAAAAGCATGGTATTCCGTATTCCGTATGGTATTCCGATTACAAAAACATCTGTCGGTATTGGGCAATTGAACATACATTTATGATGACAATGCTAAGTGCATTTTTTAATTTTTCACAGCAAATTTTTTGATGGTACAAGAGGTGAGCTTGGGTCCAGCGTTTATCATGTTTAATGTGAGCGCACAATGACTGTGCCGATCCTGAAGGAGGGTATTATATTTATGACTTTTGCAAGTAATCACATTCAGTGATGACTTGGCATTCAGAATTTTCATATATTGTCACCGTTTTTTTTTTTTTTGTTTAACAGAAAACTATTTTCTTTTTTATATGGCATTTGTATTCCATATTACCCGACTATTTCATATTACCCTCCAAAGTGGTTTCTTTACAAGTTATAAATTTTGCTCAGCCCTGTAACGAAACTTCTTTATCAACATACGCATAAATAAAGCCGAACATATAAAGCGTATACTAGTTTTCCTTTTTGTTTCAATGTACAATTATTAATCGAGTTACAAGCGAAACAAAAATGGTTCCATAATACCCGAACTTCCTCTACTAATGGGACTGAATTTGTGGATTTAAACGGTATCTTCTGTTCATTTCAGGGACCCCGAAAAGTATGGATTCGACCGCCATTTTCGATCATGTATATACCTATATCTATCTTCCTTTCTCTCTCTCTGATTAGACCCTAAAAAGTTGGAAAGTTGGTTGCATACCTTTCAGGGTAATAATAATAATAATAATAATAATAATAATAATAATAATAATAATAATAATAATAATAATAATAATAATAATAAATAATGAGCAACAATATATAGCACAATTAGCTCCCAATGTTCAGACTTCAAACCCTACACTTTTGAGTAGAACAGCATTTTCATAAAAGATAATTGAAATATAAGCACGTACGCAGCAATTTTTGGGATGAAAAGTGAAATGAAATCTTTAAGTTTTACGTCCCACGGTTATGCTGGTTAGGCTAAAGGAGACGGTGATAATGAGAAATGAATGAAGAAAGTGGAAGGAAACGGGAGAATCCCGAGAAAACCCACGAGCGCGATGTTTGTCTACAACAAAGTCCACACGGCGCTAGCTGGGATCGAACCAGCGACCCCAAGCACCGGAGATGAACGCTATACCACTGAGACACCGCGCCCCCTATTTATTTCGGAAGGGTCAAAGGTATTCGGGTGGGTCAAGTTCAATTTGAGGATAAATTTTATTAAAATTTGTAAATTTGGCCCTAAAATTAGACTAAATTTGAACAAAAATCCGGATTTCGGAGGGTCCGGACCCAAAAATTCACCCCCTGCGTTCGTCCCTGTTGAAATATCTACGTTTTATAGCCTATTCCAGACAGCAACGTAAATTACGAAAAGACAGCATAATATTTTAAAACATGATTCATAGGATAAGAAATGTACTCACATGGTCCTTGGCAATTTTAGAAAAGCGACTATATTTTTTGTCATATCTGGAGATAACTACTCGACGTTCCTCTACACACTACACACTTATACTTACTTTTAAGATTCAATTAGAATTTTCATAATTCGAACATATTTACAGCTTTCTTGTCTACCACACTACGGAACAAATCCAACCACCAACTAAATGAAAGATACTTCATTGCAGAAAATTCGTCCCACGACGTTTTAGTGTCCCCGAAACCGAAGCCGCTTGCAAAATGTTCAGATTCACAGGATCTCTTGAGCTGCTGTGGTCGGAACTTCAATCTTTTCCTCTTGTAATTGAGCACAAACTCGAGAACGTGACGAGTTGAAGTTGCTTCTCAATGAGAAATGTTTCGATATCCAAAGAAGGTTCTGCCAAAGCATACAAAGAAACAATAGCACGATGTGGTCCTTCGGTAGGCTACACATCCCGTAAGAAGCTCAATCCTAAATTGTAAAATTGGTAGGAGGAAAGGGTAGTTTGGACTACACCCACGGCCAAAACAAAAGACTCGTGGCCGGCTTGTATAGATAATTGAATGCTGCATCTTGAATGCACATTTCCATTTACTGAATGTCCATTTGTGAAAGAGAGAGAGAAAGTCAGATTTTTGCTCGCCGTCCACTTTTGCCTTATTGCTTTATTTATCTCAGGAATTCAACCCTCAACTTTCCATCTCTAATGGCCATTGAATTAGCGACAGACAAAATTGTTGGGAGACATCAGTCTTTTCAGGAAAAAAATCTGGTCGGTTCAGAGCCTTTATGGTTTATATTACTGTGCAAAAAAGGAATGAACAAAGGGAAGCTCGAACACGTACCAGCGAGAGAAAGATCCCTGAATATTATTAACTAGCTTCAAGAAGGAACAAAGATTCGCAGCTCTTTCTCCTGAAAGAAAAAAGGAAAACGAAAAGAAACGAACAAACAAACAAAAAACTCTGATTTTCAATAAATCTATACATATACTATTTGGTATTTTCTCTTCTCCCTTTCCCTCAAGTTGCACCTTCAAACTAAAATGATAAAAACCATCCCGAACCTCATCTATGTTGAAAATTTTATCGAGGTCGGTCTGATGATTCAAGACTTATTAAGTTAGAAACATAGTCACTTTCATTTTGATTGTAATAGATAATCTGTTGCACTAGAAAACATGTATTTGTTTACATACAGGATTTTACACATAAAGTTTAAATAATAGTAATTATATGTTTTAGTGCATGAGTATTAGTGAAATTTGCCTACTATTCTTTCTCTTAAGAAGTAATTTGGTTAAAATTAACAAAATTTCACCAGACCAAAAAGCATATTGAGAACTCAGTTTTATTCAAGAGACCTATTTGTTGCAACAGAACACTTCATGATGGTAGGCTTGTATGTAACTGTAATTAATGCATGTAACTGTATGTAACTGTAACTATAACTTCTGTAATTAATGCACATCCACAAATAAAGGGCATAACATAAATAAGTGCAGACTATTATTTTTCAACTAGATGAACCTGCGCTCTCTACACAGCGCATCATTCACATATGAGCATGAATCTCCTTGTCATTCCCCATATCTGTACATGTCCCTTCACAGATACAAGTGAAGAACACCTTCATAAAAATCGGCAAGGGGTATCATAAAGGGGAAAGTTTTTCGACTATTTTTTTCAATATCTCGCACCGTTTGCAAGATTTGAGCCGATTTGTGGTTGGAATTTCTAATTTATATATGACCAGTGTTTTTTTTTTCTTTTTGCATGCATTATGTAATAAGTAAATAAATTACACACACAATTAATTATGTCAGTTATATACGGAGTTCATTAAAAAAATCTCTCCAAACAATGAAGATTCATCTTAGACTGGAGAAATGGTTATCCTTCGTTTTCTTATAATTTGGCTATTATCATGATACAAACACCTGAGAGATATACATCCTCTATATACAACTATGTGATGTTGGAATATATAACTCGTAGGGTATGAAGCTTTACTTTTAAAAAATTTCAGTACTTCCAGTGTACCCCTAAAAATTTAATAAAGAGCTAATGGCCATATGTTTTTTAAATATTTCAGTAAATTAGAACTGGACAATTTACACAAAATTTGGAATCGACCAATGAAAATGGCACGTTTCTAGCGCTTGTCGGTTCAATATCTCATTGTCGAAACGACTGGAGACAAACATAAACTTTTCTTTGGGGACAAACATATACGCGTAAATCTAGTATTTTAATTCAGATAAAAATTGGAATAGTTTTATTTTCGAGTGCTATATTTTAATATTCGCGTTTAAAAAAAAAAGAATCATTACTAGTAAAATTAACCTAATACAAACATTTTTTATTTTTTCAATGTTTCCAATTTTTTCGGAAAGAAATCGAAAAAACGGTTTTTTACCAACAGGTTCAAAATTTCCGGAAATTTTACAACACTAGTTCAGACACACTTGTACTTAGCCCAGCATTAAACTCTGATGTTAGTTCCGACGCAGTTCGTTGCCTGTCCTGTTTTACCAGTCTGCTCAGCCTACAATGTCCGACATATGTATTGAGGTGGGGGGCACCCAACACCTCGACGTTTGGACGTCGTTTCTCCTTGGTTTCACCACTTGTTGAAGAAACTCACCACAGCACTCCCCGAAGACTTGACAAGTCCTGCAGTTTCCGAAATTCTCGTGCCGAGTGTTTCTGAATGAGTACTTTCTTCAAAATAGTATTAAAAATTATAGAAAGATTTTCGAGACATTCGAGTCGAGTCGAGATTTTTACGAGCTGTCTCGACTCGAAAATTCGAGTCGAGAAATACGTTTGTCTCGACTTGTCTCGAATTTACCAAAGTGTTTCTCGACTCGAATTCGAGTCGAGATTCGATACATGTCTCGACTCGTGCGCATCCCTATAAGCTAGTTAAATTTTATTACTTAATTATTTAATCGTATCCGTTTCAAATTGCAAACCAGTTGAGAATGCTCCAAGAGCATTGCCAGAACGAACTTAAAATAAATGGAGAGATGGAGCGGGAAGGATAACTGTCATTGTTCCTAGATGTAAGTCTTTTTTATCCGCACCTTCTCTTTCTCGCAAAAAATAGCAAAATATCATCTCTCTGTGACTTACAGTTCTCGAGATATGGCTGCTTAGCTATCTAGAAATTCGAACTTTTTTTGGTCAATATCTGGGGAACGATGGCCAGTTGGCCAGTAGACAATTAATTAGTAGCCAGCGGTTACTATTTAGTACCAAAATGTTCAGCATCCTCTTAGTATTGGTCAATACCAATATGATCTCTGTGTGACTTATGGTTCCCGAGATTTGGGAAAATAAACACACTGCTGAACAAGACTGCACTTATTTAATATAAAAACACATTTACACGTGACGTTTCGATCTTCTAGCCAAGATCCTCATCAGACGTACACTTTTTTTTTTTTTTTTTTTTTTTTTTTTTTTTTTTTTGAACAAGACTGCACTTATTTAATATAAAAACACATTTACACGTGACGTTTCGATCTTCTAGCCAAGATCCTCATCAGACGTACACTGAGTGATACAAAAAATTACTCAAGTATATATACACAATTCATCTCCCTATCTGCTCTCTCATTGGCCCGTTCATACAGCCAATCAGAAGCGTGGAAATCTATCTGAACTGACCAATGGGACAACATTTTACAAGAAAGAAACAACAAGGAGCAAGCAACCATTGAATACATTAATTCATATACATATTTCTGTATTTATCAATAATATTTCTCCATTCTTTATTAATGGTGATACCTTTGGTCCAATTCATTAAGTTTACATCCCCTTCCTTTTCTATCCACCAGGCCTCTTTCCACTTTCTCGGCCACAATCTTTTTTCCCGTTCTAGTACAATAACTTCTTCCCAGTTAACATCATGTCCCTTTTCTTTTACATGTTTAAAGATTGCGTTAGTTTCCCTGCCATATTTCACATCACTTTTATGTTGTTTAATTCTTTCTTTCAATAATTTCCCCGTCTCACCAATATATTTCATATCGCAATCCTTACAATTTATACAATAAATGACACCTTTCTGATCTCTCTTTTCTTTTTTCTTCCCTTTGCTTTTGACCATGTCCAACAACGTTCTGCTACCTTTTCTATACACTTTGACCCCTTGCTTTCTTAACATCTTCTTTAAAATCTCGGTATCTTCTCCTAACCCTATAATGCCTTTCCATACCCCCTCATTGTCCTCCCCACTTTTACATTTCCCCGAGACCACAGATGCTTTAACGATATCCCGTTTACTATAACCATTCTCATAGAGCTGTCTTTTAAAGATTTCCACATTCTCTTCTACATTTTTGTTACAAATTTTGGAAATTCTTTCTAACATATTTCTTATGAAATTAACTTTTGTACTTCTATCTACATCACTTCTCTTATTACAATAAATACCAGCACTACATTCTTTTTGATACCATTGAGTCTTAATGCTCTTCCCTTCCTTACTCATTAAAATGTCAAGATAACATAATACACCTCCCTGCTCTGTCTCTAGTTCTAATTCTATTCCCTTCTCCTTATCTTCAATACTGCCAACGAACTCTCTCAACTCTTCTTTTGATCCTTCCCATATCCCAAAACAATCATCAACGTATCTACATAAAAATCGAATCTTTTCTTTCCCCTTTTCTATCACATCCTTCTCCCACACATTCATAATGATATCAGACAATACCGGACTTATCTTAGATCCTATACTTAAACCATCCTTAATCTTATATATGTCATTCTTAACTTTACAGAAACCAAACTCCCATATTAAGTTGAGGGCTTTTCTAACTTTCTCCCATTTCCAGCCTTTAACACATTCTCCCCCCATAACTCTCTTAATCGTATCAAGTATAGCACTTCTCTTTAGACTAGGGAACATGGCTTTAACATCTAAACTAAACAAAATACAATCATTATTAATTTCAGCATTACTGGTGTAGTTTATTACTTCTCTGTAGTCTTTAATTGCCAAAGTCTTTTGTCTGTCTCTTACCCACTCTAACACTGGTTTCAATTCACTTTCTAGCGGTTCCAAATAATTATTCCTACAGTCCATAACTGGCCTAAGCTTTACTTCCTTTTTGTGTATTTTTGGAAAACCCTTTAACACGGGCACTCTTCCATCTTCATTCATCCATTTCTTAAGTCCCTTCCTTTTACATTCTTCTTTTAATTCTTCTATAATTTCTTCTTTCTTCTTGTCAACTAATTCATATTGTCCATCCACCAAATCCTTCACCTTGTCCTCATACCACGTTTTATTCATTACCACTGTCGCCCCTCCTTTGTCAGCTCTCTCTACCACTATGTCATTCCTTTTCCTAATGCTATCATATCCTCTTCTTTCTTCTTTTGTCAAATTCGAAGATCTTCTATGGATTTCTTTCTTTACCAAAACCATTGCCTTCCTTCTTAACCTATCTCTGTCCTCTTCTTCTTTAACTTCGTTCAACGCTTCTTCTACAGAATAGACTATGTCATCAACCCTGCTCGTTCCGTCTTTCACTTTAAATTTACAACCCAATGAAAGAAAAGATTTCTCTTCTTCTGACACTTGCACTTCCCCTATCACCACTACCCTTTCTTTGGTCTTCTCCTCGCTTATGCCCAACGCTATTAATTTGTTTCTAAGTCTTTCTTCCACTTTGCCACTAAAACACATTTCCCATTCTCTTAAATATTGCACTAACCAGTCTCTTACAAAAATAGATGCCAAATCTACACATTCTACTTCTAATTTCTGTGTAAAAGCCTTACTCACGTTTAGTCTCTTCTTCAAACCAGCTGTCAAGCTCCTCACGTTCTCCATCTCTGTTCTCCTTATAAGCGTCCTTAACCTCACTGACTGTCCTTTTATGTTACTCCTTTGGATTCTCAAACTCCTCGGTATTACTTTCTTCTCCATACACTTCTGCAAAAAACCCACTTGCTGCTCCATGTTGATTTCTCTCCTTCTTCTGTTCTTCCACTTCTCAACAGCCCTTTTCAGCTTCGGGCCCATTTCAAACTGACACACAAACATAGTCAACGTCTTGCGAATGAAATCAGAAAAATAAACACACTGCTGAACAAGACTGCACTTATTTAATATAAAAACACATATAAAAACACATGAGTGTACGTCTGATGAGGATCTTGGCTAGAAGATCGAAACGTCACGTGTAAATGTGTTTTTATATTAAATAAGTGCAGTCTTGTTCAGCAGTGTGTTTATTTTTCTGATTTCATTCGCAAGACGTTGACTATGTTTGTGTGTCAGTTCCCGAGATTTGGCTTCTTAAATCTCCCGAAAATGGAACTATCTTTTGGCCAATATCACGGAAACGGTAAGTCAGAGAGATGTTGGTGTTAATCAATACCTAATAGAATGTTAAACATTTTCGTGCCGGTATTATTTGATGGCCACTATTTGGTACCAAATATTTACTATCCTCTTAGGTATTGATCAACATCAATATTATCTCTCTAAAACTTATGGTTCCCCAGCTATGGCTCCTTCAATATCTAGAAATTGGCCATTTTTGGCCAATATCACGGGAACGGTACGTCTAGAGAGATTATATTGGTGTTAATCAATACCTAAGAGTATTGTAAACATTTTGGTACCAATAACAATTGGTGACCAGTGCCCAACTGACGATTGACCAAACCAGTGGCCAGTTGGACAGTGGCGACTGTTTACCAAAATATTTGCCATCCTTTTAGATATTGATCAACACCAATATGATTACTCTATGACTTACGGTTCTCCAGATATGGCTCCTTAAATCTCTGGAAATCGGCCATTTTTAGCCAATATCTCGGGAACGATAAGAGTGACGCGAAAAATTCAATCACTTTCTCTGATAGTTTGTGATGCTCTATCGAATGCAGGGTTCAAAATTGAAAAAATCGCAAATAACAGACAGACAGACAGACAGGCAGACACACAACATAGAGAATTCAGTAACGAACTTTTTAAAGTTTGTTGATAACTAGGTATGTATGCTAATGAATAAGTAACCGATTGATTTTACAGAATTGATTGGAAGGGGAGTGTAACAATTTTGTGGTAGATCGCTCATCGTTGGTGCGAAGGATACCTCCTTTGATTTCCGCTCATGGGAGTTTGTGATGAACAATATCATGTCCGTGGTTTTCTCTGGGTTTTTCTACTTTCTTTAAGTACTCTCTTTGCACTAATTACTTCATAATTCAGTTTCATTAATTCATCCATCTCCTTTGGCCTAAGGGCAATACCATGGAACTTAAAACAAGAAATTTTATTCAATTTACAGAATCGATTGAGAAAAAATTCAATTTAAGAAATAGATTGAGTGGTGCCGGCAATATCAATTGTTTTTCACTTCTTGAACAACTTGATTTCTTTGTGTTGTCAAGTTATAAAGCTAACTTAAATAATTCTGTATGTAAGACAGAGGCGGCTCGAGGGAAGTCACATCGGTATATTTTTTCGCTTGCAACTCAAGGAAGGAAATGTGTAAATTATTGTATACAACAATTAGTACATTAGACAACTTTTATATCTTTAGTTTTAAACGATAAACCTTGGATCTTTAGCAATGTCACGTCACTCACGAGACGCCTCTGGTAAGTCACATACGATTGTATATACGATGGCAAATTTTTCCTGTAACCTTTGCATCTAATATCAGAATTTAAAGAATGTCTTCAAAGTAAAACAACTATAATACATCATTGGAGGCTCCAAAATCGAGGAATCAAAAAATCAACCGATTTTCAAAATTATTTTCGGTTTCAAAACCAATTTTCGATTGTTTTTCAAAATCGATTTTAAGTTTTCAAATACGAAGATCAGTTTCGGTTTTTAAAATCAATTTTCGTTCTTTTTTCAAAACCGATTTTTAGTTTCAGTTTTTAAAATCGATTTATAACTTTACTTATCGAAACAAAATTTGATTTTTTTCTATCTACACTGTGCAAACATTATTTAAGGTAAATATGAACGGAAATGCCCGGTTTAAAGGACTAGGAACCTTATTCTGAACCAGTATTCGCGAATATTGCGGCGCGTAACGCAACATAAGGCTTGCAAAAATCAGTTATGACTGCTAAGTCAATTATCGCAAACTAAAATTAAAACTTTGCGTTGCGTTGACGTTAACCGTAATGAAATATAACCGAGAAACTTCTGCTTCTCGTGAATATTCCGTTTTTCCTTTACTGGTCCCACAATTACCTACTAGAGATGGGAAAAAATCGGAAATTCAGATATTTATTTTCTGTAACTTTTTTTAAAAAAAAACTTTCTTACGAATTTCAAAGAAAACCTACATTTCGGAAAATTGCTATTTTATAAACAATTCGAATATAAAATTATATTTACTCTTCAGTTTTTTTTAACTTTCTTACGAATTTCAAAGAAAATCTACATTTCGGAAAATTGCTATTTTATAAACAATTCGAATATAAAATTATATTTACTCTTCAGTATAGCTGGGCGAACTAAAATTTATAATTAGATCTCCTATTTGTTTTTTTCTAATAAACTAAGACAATATACGTGGCTTGAATAACCGAAGTTATTAAATTTGTATTAGAAAATTCTCATTCTTGCAATGAAGTGCTAAATTAAATAATTAAAAAGTAGCAAACGTAATCGTTACGGCAGCGTAAAATTCTTTCTAAGTTGACAAGTATCGTTGAGTAGCTTTAGATCTGTGGAATGGGGAGAGGAAAGAAAAATTTTAAGAAGGGGCTTTGTTGCGCAATAAAACATCCTTGGCCTTATGGAGAGTCGTTCTGACGCTTGATTAGTACCGTACTAAAGAGTTCGTTGTTTCCTGCAGTAGTCAGGTCTTTAGACCTAGTATGACGCTAATCATACGTCAAAACGATTCTGCATAAGGCCCCTTCTGTCTTAAGAGATCAATTAATACGAAGTATATAATGACAAATAGTCTCATTTTTTAAGTTTACATTTTATTTCAAATAATAAAGTATTTTGAGAATTTATTTAACGGCTAATAAGAAAGGCCAAAAATGACAAAAAACTATTTAAGGCTATAAGCATTTCGTAGATCTGTATGGCTAAGTGCCTCTCCAAATATGCTAGATTTAGCCAAAATATGCCAAATTGGCATCACTGATTCCAGGGCTAATGCATCAGCTTGCAATGCCATACTTCTGACCTCTTTAGGCCGGTATAGGCTACATAATACCACAAAATCATAAGAAACGAAAAGCTGAATGTCCATTTATCATAATTTATTACCAAAGTGACCTAGTTTTGTCAGAAAACGGCTTAGCTTCCCCTCCCCCATCATCTTAGAAGGGCTCTATTTTGATCTCAATATGTTGTTAAATCTCCCTTAGGAAACCCGACGTTTCCCTGTAGATCTAACCTTATTACCGGAGACTGGGCATAGAATCGACAGTAAAAGGACCATGCTCACTTCGACACGTTGGAAATAAAGCGTCTCAGTGGGCTTCCATATTGGAAGATCTCAGCTTACTTTTCGAAAATTAGATAACTAGCGAAAACACTGAACTAACACAAGGGACTCTTTTCTGCCCTTAGGTATATGTGTGTTCAAGCTCTGGTAACAAATTCATATCTATATAGTTTCATAGCATTAGCAGAGAAATAATCATTTTGTTACGGCCTATTACTTTTCATCCAAATGGTGAAAGAAAAGTAAAGTCCGATTTACAAATAATAATAATAATAATAATAATAATAATAATAATAATAATAATAATAATAATAATAATAATAATAATAATAATAATAATAATAATAATAACTGTGTATGTTGTTATCACTTCATAGTAGATCAATGATTATTTTTTATATAAAAATAAGAAGTTTTTTTTTAATTTTTTCTCCAGGATTATATTAACAATGCCAGCGTACAGTGATACAGAAAAAGCACTGGCCTGTAAATTAGCCACATCCTTTCCCGGAAATAAGGGCCGTGGACTACCATCTATTATGGCGACAATTCTACTGTTTGACGAAGAAACTGGAAAAATATTGGTTGTACGTACTCATTCTATTTCATGATTTTTTAAAATCTTATTTAGAAGTAAAGTTTTTAACTATAAACATGTTAAACTTCTAAATTATGCTATGCTGAAGTATCAGAAATCTTATGGGATGGCTATGTCTGTCTTTCTGTTGACAGGTATCAGAGCGAAAACAGTAAGAGATATTCAGGAAGACTATTTTTTAGTTTTTAATCGATTCAGTGTTTAAGAATAGGTTGTATCTTATCTGTTAACTACAGTGTTTCTTTCAGACATAATGTTCCGGGGGGGTGGGCACACTTAGTATTCCGGAGGGCACTGCTGGTACTATTCTATTTATTATTATAAATGTGTCATTTTGGTCTTTTCGGGGGGCCTCTCAGAGCTTCCGTCGGGGAACAGTGCGCCCCAAAAAACGTGTCTGGAAGAAACACTGGTTAACCATCTATTCAAACCGGAAGTAGGAGAAATTAATCATTTTTGATTTCATAGAACAAAAACGGTAAAAGAAAGCAACAAGTGTTTTTCTTTTAAAATCGATTCAGTGTCTGGAGAAGATATACCATCTTCACCCGCATCTCTCTGATGAAACCGAAAGTGGTTCAAATTTATTAGTACTTCCGGTTTCAAATTCGAGCTCCATTGAGCCAAAACAGTAAGAGGTAATGGTCTTTAATATGAATTCAGTATCCGAGGAATAGGATTTGTTTTTAATCTTATCACCCTATTGCAACCAGAAGTTATAGACGAGCTACTCAATTTCAGTATTGAATTTGCATGGTTTGGAAGTCTATCGGAGTTCCATATTGTGAAATGGAAATCGTTTGGTCAGGGTTTGTACGCATGTTAGAAAACATAGATTTTTTTTTCAGCTACTGGAAATGTCATGAAGTTTCAATTTTTCAAGAGGTTAAGGATGGTACATAGTGGCTCAATAGTAGTCGGTGTGGTTTTGTCGAATGCTCTGAAGCGTTCTCTAACAGCACAAGATGTGCTAGGCATGTGCCATTTAGGTATCCCAGCTACTTTTTACGTACTCGACACTTGGCACATATGATATTCATGTGTTAAGTATGTACTTCAGCTACTTACAGTTTTAGGTACTTGTTATACTTAATTGATATTTGCAACTATATACCACAAATATAGCATTTATATACCTGGCTCAGTTTCGCGTTCTAACAGTCATTTGTTTTTATGTCGTTACTTGGGACATATGTACGTTCTTTTGGTACACTCATGTCCAAAATGATTTTTCATATCTATAACTGTCTTCTTGTAAAAATATAGTTTGATCATGATTTTGCAGGGTAATTTAATACTGATATTATGTGTATAATCGGGAAATGCATATTTTCGGTAAATTTCATAGGAAAAGAATCATAAATACGAAAATTAGAATGAGTAAAACAAAATGTTGCTAAATGGACAAAAAAGTTTTATTTTCTTTTTATTGTCCCTATTTACTGCTCCTTTGACATGAATTTTGTCACATACATGTCTCTGCCGATTATACACATACTAATATTATAAAAAATACCGGGCGAAATCGTTATCAAATTATATTCCTAGATCAACATATTTATAGACATGCGATAATAATTTTGGACATGAGTGTACATACTGATTCAGACACTCTAACAGCACAGGATGTGCTAGACATTTAGGTGTTCTAAATTCATCTTCCACATTTGATGCACTGTTGCTTCTTTTTCTAAGACTAATTTTAGACGGAAGCATTTATCGTAGCATTTCTCGTAGCAGATGTTCTGCCAAAAATCTCGTATAATATTCTATGGTATCAAAAGTACATCGTGCTTTTACACTTTAGCATTTTGATAAGCATCTTGTCGTAACGTAGCAAACACATCACTGGAGAAGAGCGCAATTGTGACTCCGAAACTAAAGCGTGAGGTAGCTAAAGCTATAGTGGTTGTAAGAACAGTTTTCGCCGGTTATATTAAAAAATGAAAACCACAAAGATGGATGTGGGCAAAAGCATCCCTATTTCAACTCATTTTTCTTTACTACAATTCAATTTCCCACACAAAACAAAGAGCATCGATATTTGACACTAAATCTTTCGCTTCCTTTTAACAACACGGCGATACAATCGGACCAGAAATGCTACGAAATAGAGCAGGTTCTATCGACCAGAAATGCCATGGCATGGGAAATGCTATAGCATTTGCTACTTTACACGGTAGGATATCGATGATACGATTTTTGCTACGATAAATGCTCTCGTCTAAAACTAGCCTAAGAGATTGTGTACTAGAAGCAACAAACGCATCAACTTTATTAGATGGCAACTGTCGCTGATCATTTGAAAGTAAATGTGGAAGAAAGTAGACACTCGTCATTTTGTTATAAGATTACATGGCGAGCAGATTTTATCTGATCCCAAACGGCTAATCAGAGTGCGGTTAAAGGAGCACTCTGATTAGCCAAATTCAAAAGACCTTAACAATTCATCCCTCTACAAGCGACTAGAGACCTGCACGGGCCGGGCTCAGCCCGAGGCCCGAAGCCCGGCCCGGCCCGCGGGCCGGGCTTGGGCGGGCCGACTCTGTTATGTCTTTGAGCCGGGCCGGGCTTGGGCGGGCCGACACTGATTTCTCTTCAGGTCGGGCCGGGCTGAGGCCGATTAATTGCAATTCTTTAGTAATTATTGACTTTCGTTAAACGATAATTGGAATAAATCTAAACATTGAAGAAGTGTGCCCGTGAAAAATGTTACAAAGAATGCAATAGTTATTTACAGTTTGTGTTACTTAGCGGCTCCACTTTCACTATAGAGGATTGCAGGCATTGCGCGGTAAATTGAGCTCTGACCTTGATTTTTACTGGACCCAAAACATGACAAGAAGGGGTGGGAAAGTTTTGCTTGTCGCTAAAATATTGCCATCGTCACTTTATGCTAAAATCAATTAAGTTAGATTTTTGTTACAGGAAATGGAGTTTTTGTTCTCTTGATGACAGGCAAAGTTCTAGGAGGCAATGGTACCATTCAGGAGGCAAGCGTCAGGTTGTAAACCAGAGTTTAGAAAATGTTTCTGAGGGTTAGGTCAAGTTTAATACTAAATTTTGAGAAAGATTGGGGCTCGAGCTAATTTTTTTAAAATTTATCGGGCCGGGCCGGGCTTAGGCCAAGAATTTTAAAGAACTTATCGGGCCGAAAATCTCCAAAACTTTTCGGGCCCGGGCTGGGCCGGGCCTAGATACATTCGAGCTGGATTGGGCTCGGGCCGAAAAATTCGGCCCGTGCAGGTCTCTACAAGCGACATTCTCTTCATCGCCTCCGTGGCGAAGTCGGAAGAGCACGCGGCTAGTCATTCAAAGGTTGGTATACTTCTGTAAAATATATATATATATTTTTAGACTCACCTTAATGTAAATACATTACGCATATTGGCAATTTAACAAATTTGGAGGAGTAATTTTGTGGTTCATTGACGCTTACGGCATGAGAATCATACCTGGAACATACTAGGCACGTTCCCCAGGTACTACCATGAGCAAAATAAATGACGCGTCTCTTTATTTTGAAGTTTTTTGAAAATATCTCCGTTTTCTTTATATGTTCGAAATTTCGGAAGGTTTCCCCAGCAGGACAGGTTAATAACAAACCCGTTTTTAATATTTGTGTTAGATATTAGCTTAAAATAAAGAAATTAGAAGCAAAAAACATTAAATCGACAGAAATCTCGAGAATTACCAACTCTGCTAAAGTGGGAAATTTTCAAGAACGCGAGGGAATTCTGCATTTCAACACGAAGCAGCGACATCTATGTCATTGAGAGAAATGTGGATTAAATCTACAAACTAAACTTTTAACGAATATTTCTAGTATGTCTTATTATATGCATTATCTGCAAACTCCAAATATATGAATATATGCTAAGTATTAACATAAAGATAGAGCAAATAGTGGAAATTATCTACGGAAAAGGACGAATTGGTAGGACGATCGTAATGAAATATCGTCTTTATCGGAACAGGCTCAGTTCACGTAAAAAAACAAATAGCTCAGTTAGTTAAAGCAACGAATCTGTATGCTGAAAGTAGCGGGTTCGATCCCGTGGAAGTGCCGTTATCATTTTTATCACTACACTACGGTTATTTTTTTATTTTTTTTATTTGGGAAAGAATCAAATTGTAACGTATGTGTAAAACTCATGACGATACCAAAAAAAGAAAAAATGCTGTTGTCGCACTTGCATTAGCGTCCCTAATTTTGTTTGCAAACAGTTTCGTAATTATTTCCCCTGTGCTCACTGCTCACCATATGCTCGCTGGCGCATAACGAATGTTTCCCAGTAAATGTTAATTCTAATTTGGAGAATTTTATAAAGTTTCACAATATTTCTCACTAGATAGTCTTCTATCTACGTGTTTGGATATTTTGATAACAGATTTCCCTATTAAATGTTTAATTTTCCCTAGATGTTTAATTACGGAAAAGTTTTACAATGTATTTGTATTGAATTGAAATTGTTTTGAATTTACTACATAAGGTAAGTAGACCGAAGGAGGAGAACTCAAGTAATTGATATTTCTACGTAAAAGCAACCTATTGTAGAATGATGATGCTTCTTACCTTCAGCACATAATCTTAACGTTAGAGAGTCAGACAGAGAAAAATCCTGGTTTTTCCTCCTCTATGACCACCCATCTTAAACCTCTACATATCATTGTTCGTCTCACAAAATTTCGGTGCTCCAAAAACATTCAAATAATAATAATAATAATAATAATAATAATAATAATAATAATAATAATAATAATAATAATAATAATAATAATAATAATAATCCTGAATATGCCATCCTTACATAATGTAGGATATCTTAGTTTCCTAGTTTAAATCTTAAATATCTTAGTTTAAAATGCTTTCTTTAGTACTTATTTGAGCAACCATGTAGGAGGGGGTACGACTTTTTATTTTGCCCCTCTCATTTCAGTAGCCTTCCAACAGAAAGTAATTTTTGATAAGCAGGACAGACAAAATGAATAAGAAATATATTTACAGCATCCTCTCCCCTTTCATGATTGGAATATCACGTAATATTTTTTATTCTACGAAAGATGGCCCTGTGCGGTTAGGGGTAGGTAACTAAAAAAATACCTAATATATAGCGCCCCTTGATTGTAATATTACCGCTTCTTTATTTGTACGAGGGAGCCCCTACACAATCAAGGGTGACAAAAAGAATAGGAAGAGTGTCTATTGATTCCAGTGGTGGATCCAGCACGAACTCCTGGGGGAGGGGAGGGGAAGTGAAACATTCTTTTGATGATGTGAAGCTGTCAGAAATTACCACTTAACTAAACTAAACAATAGTGGGGGGAACCGGAACCCAGTCAGTTTAAATTGATGTAAAAGTTTAATTTTTGGCTTCATATTAAAGTTTTGGTTTCAAATGAGAATTTCAGTCCAAGTGGTCAATGATCAAATCTCGTGGGGCCCTTCAGTGTAGGCTAATACGGCCCCCTTATGAGAAAAGGCAAAATTATTAACATATTTATAACTCGAATTTTTCGTCTATTTTAAAGAAATATTTTGCTTCGTATTAAAGTGTTGGTTCCAAATGACAAATTCAGTCCGAGTGGACAATGATCAAATCTCCAGGGGGGGGTCTTCAGTATAGGGGGCTACGGCTCCCTTATGGGAAAAGGCAAAAATATGAAAATGCTTATAACTTCCGAATTTTCCGTCTATTTTAAAGAAATTATTGGCTTCATATTAAAGTCTTGGCTTCAAATGACAATTTCAGTCCGTGTGGACAATGATCAAATCTCGGAGGGCTCTTCGGTGTGGGGGTTTCGGCTTCTTTATGGGACAAGATTCACGTAGTTGATATTGCAAAATTGTTTTGTATATATAAGTGGAAACTTGCACCATTTGGTTAATTTTACCTCTTATGTTTTGCAGATTCATATTCCAAGCAATAGTTACTTCGCAGAGCTAAAAGAAGGCACTTACTAGTTTCATTAAAATGAAATGTCTTTTATGAGAGGAGCAGACGAACGAACAGGCACCCAAACGTTGGTTGAGTCGTACGGTTGAAACTCGTTAAGCTTGCTTCAATTATTATTATTATTATTATTATTATTATTATTATTATTATTATTATTATTATTAATAATAATAATAATAATAATAATAATAATAATAATAATAATAATAATAATAATAATAATAATAATAATAAAGCATTGCAGGGACCTTTGGTGCAGGGGGTCCGTGCCTCGATTCCACTTCGTGCCAAGTGAAATTTGAGGTGGACAAATACCGTGTGCATGGGTATGTGTTTTCTTGAGATTTTCCATTTTCCTCCCACTTTCTTCATTTCACCATTTCATTCATCATCATTCTCCCTTAGCGTAGGTGCATAATCGTCCAACGTTAAACTAGATATTGCAATTTCAATAATAATAATAATAATAATAAAAATTAATTCAACTGAAAGGACTGTAATTTATGTGGACAGCAATTATCATAAATATGCAACCATTATAAAAACAATGCTTTGAGTAGAAAGATAATCCTTCCCAAGTGTTAACGAATGCGCACGAGATAAGACATGTCTCGAGAAAGAGACAAGACGCGCTTTGTGACATCCAAGATAATACGAGGCAAATGTTTTGGACACGAGATAGCTTGTAAAATGTCTCGTCTTGTCTGGAATGTCTCGAAAACAAAAGTCTAAGTTTTAAAATTATTTTTCAAGATCTATTCTCTCAGAAGTAGTTCTCTGCCTTAAAATTAATAACGACATTTGTGATTTAAAAAAAGATAAACAATGCCTAAAGTTAATAGTTAACTTTTCGAAAAGAAGCTTCATTAAGGGTGAACCTGAAAGATGTCCACAAACTTCGGGAGGTGATTCGTGACATCAAAAGGAGACAAATGGTCCTCTTGCAGTTTTCGAATTCAGCTTCGTTGTCGAGATACAGGGTTGCCAACTGGTCGTGTTTGAGAAACTCACTGGGAATAAATTTAAGTCCAAGAATAAACTACTACTCATATATTTTTCAGGTCAATTGACTTATACCATGTTGTAAGGTCAAATATTTATTTATGAAGTGTGTACAAAATTCACCAGGATCTTTTCTGAGAAAATCGTCGAGAAAAAGTCACCTCCAAGAATAAACTACCCCTCGTAAATTTTTCTAAGAGAAATATCTGATACTGCAATATAGGGTTGTTAATTAAATATTGATTAATGAAAAATAAACAAAATTGTTAAAACCATTTTTGAGAAAATAGCGTTTTTCGATTTTCGGCTGTTTGTAAACCACACTTATTTTAGGTGGTAGGAAAAAATGGAAAAGCTCCTGTAAGAATACTAAGTAAACCCTAAGTTTAAAATTTGGTGTAGATAAGTTGAACGGTATGGCCTCTAGGCAAGTGCATATAAAAGTGTGCCGAACGGACGGACCGGAAGGACGGGTGTCGAAAAGTCACATTTTCGGTATATAGACGCCATGAAACATGTAAATCCGTTGAAATCTGAATTTGATATTATTTTCACAATCACTATATTTTCTTCTCTCTTTTGTCGCTCGAAAAAGAAAAGCCTGAGTTTACCACAAAAAGCTAGGGAGTTTCTCAAAAAATATTCAATTACAGGGCCACCGCACTAAACTTTCTCAATTCAATTTCTTAACTGTGTTAGGCCGCAGTTGTTACTGAAGTGTGTATTTGGATAATATGAATAAAATTATCGTATTATTCAAATACATCGAATGTCAGATTATCGAATAAAAAACTTCGATTGAAGAAAATCCATACTACAAAACTAACTCACACTTTGAGCACATTTTCATTAGACATATAATAGACCAATTAATGCAATCATTGTTTATAAAATATGAAAAAAAAATCAAATGAGTCACTTGGGGAAAGTCGTTCAAAAAGAACACGTCAGGAGTAACCTACCTCTTGTGAATTGTTTCGAACAATGAGTTAAGATATACTTTTGGTTATTAATGAAATATTTATTTGCGAAATTTGAACAAAATCGCCTGTCGTTCGAGAAAATTGTCGGGGAAACAACCTTGACCCCAAAAATAAACTATCCGTTGTAATTGTTTTTCATAGAAATGACTTATACTAAAATATAGGGTTATTAATGAAATACTTATTTATGAATTATCAATAAAATTGTCCGAGTAATTTTTGAGAAAATCGTGAGGGAAAAATGACTCCCCGAATAAACTATCTCTTGAGGATTCTTTCAGGGTAAGCGAGTTATTCCATATTACTAGGTTTTTAATGAAATATTTATTTCTGAGTACGAACAAAATTGCTTGACTCATTTTTTAGAAAACCGTGGAGGAAAAACACCCCCAAGAGTAAACTACCCCTCGCATATTTTTTCAGGACAAACGAGTTTTGCCATATTGTTCGGTTATTAACGAAATATTTATTTTTGAAATATGAATAAACTCTTTTGAGTCGTTTTTGAGAAAATCGCCCAGACAACACTCCACCAAGAATAAACTACCCCTCGCATTTTTTTAGGACAAACGAGTTATGCCATATTGATAAGTTATTAATGAAATCTTTATTTATGAAATATGAACGAAAACATTTGAGTCCATTTTGAGAAAATCATTGAGAAAAAACTCACTCCCTTAGTATAAACTACCCCTTGTAGATTTTTCTCAGATAAATGCCTTATACCACAAAATAGGGTTGCTAATTAAATATTGATTTATAAAAAAAGAAAGAAAACAAGATCGTTAGAGCCGTTATGAGAAAATATCTTTTTTTTTTATTTTCATCGTACAGGAAACTACCCTTGTTTTGGGAGTAGGAGGGAAATAAAAAAAACTATAGGAAATACTATGAAAATCTTAAACTAAAATTTGGTGCAGATAAGTTGAACGGTATGGCTTCTAGGCGAGTGCACAGAAAAGTGTAGCGAACGGACAGACGAACTGATGGACATGTATCGAAAAATAACTTTTTCGGTGTTAGGGGCTATAATATGTGTAAATTCGTCGAAATCTCAAATTTGATTTTTTTTTTCGAACACCATACTTTCTTCTCTCATTTGTCACTTCAAAGTAAAAGGAACTCAGAACTACAGATAAAAGACACCTACTTTTACACATAAACATTTATTGATTTAAAACTGTTTTAGTTTGTGTCATTTCACTTCCAATTGAAAGGTTTTACAATGATTAACGGCATATCAATGACGAGACGGAAGTTTTCAGGAAGTAAATGCATTCAGAAGTCTAGACTGCATTACAGCCTGTTTTTATTTCTGCAATTGTTAACAGCTGTAATTTCGTCCAAACGCTACATGAAATAATTTTTGGTTGACGTCATTGTATTACTATTTTAGTATTGTTCTCTTCAGACTTGGTTGAAGTTTTGTCTTAACGGTTATACATTTTTTCTTTCTTATTTCATCGTTACACATAAGAACAAAATGTTATGGTGAGTGGATAGATTCGAACCTACGAACATTGAGTTTATATTCTTCCAACACTTTACCAATGGACCAAGCTTTGTCTTCACGTTAACGCCCGGTTACAGGGTTTACTACGATTTAAATAAAATGGCTGGCTGTTAGAATTCCCTGCTCACATATTTCGATAAATAATTTTCATTGCTTCGTAGATACGTAGCAATGTTTAGATACACATTTTAGGAGAGTGAATTTTGGTGTATATAATAATTTCATGCCAGGTAAAAGCTAGATAAGTTTTGATAAAATGTTTCATATGTAGTTCTCAATAATAAGCTTGCTGTTCGGAGTGAAGTTCCAAGGTTCAGCATTGCCTAGCAGTTTTTGCTATTAATATCCCTCCTAACAATATTGGCAGTGGACAAAAGTTAGTCCGTGTTGAAGCTTTTTGCTCCTAATTTAGTTATTTTACTTATTTAAGGAATATATTGAAAATTGTCAGCAGGCACGTATGCAGTAATTTATTTCGGGAGAAGTCCGACTTCAATATTAGGATAAATTATAATAAAATTTAAAATATAATCCTTAAATTTAGGCTAAATTTACAGAGAAGTTGGGATTTCAGAGGGGAGTCCGGACCACCTGGACCCACCCCTAAATGCGTCCTTGTTTGTCAGTAACGTTTCCTCATTTTGAAACCCTCAAAAACTTCGGATATATAAAGGAAAACGAGTTATTTTCGATAAAATATCACTTCAGAAGACGCGACAGTTTTATTGCACATGGTGGTATCCAAGTTCACAAGGGCAAGAATTCATTAATTTTGATTCTCTGTCATTGTGCTCTATCGAAAGGTTAGGTTTGTAACATATTACTCCTAGGAACAAGCATGACTGGCAGATAGGAATACTGAACACAACTCCAGAGAAATGCATGCTGAACTTACGTTTATAGCTACGCTTTCGTGATTTGCCCTCAAGGTCAATCGAGTGGTAATTCAGTTCCGTCTCTTTTCTTAAGCCATGTTCGTATTACTTCGAACAGTTTTGATAATGAAAAGCATGCCTCTTAATATAACAGACTTCTTTCGCGTAAGAAATCGAAACTCAGTTGGTCAGAGCAACTAGTCTGTAAGAATTAGGTTGTTAGTTAGTTAGGAGCCCAGTACGAGTAAGGGTTTTTATTACTATTGTTTTTATCTTTTTTATGTGAGGAAAAATCAAATTGTGACATCGCGATATCAAATGTATTTGATTAGGTAGCTTTGTCTTAGCTAAACTTTAAACATCAGTAACCGTCGAAATTATTTCACCAACTGATCACTTACTGAACATTTCAAACACGTCAAACCAGTGGCATAACATGAAGGTTAACCTCTCCTCCGCAGTCTTTAGTTATGCGTCCGTACTTTCAAGGGCGGACTAAGGGCCGGGCGACTGCCCGGGGCGCCAGAGAAGGAGGGGCACCAAAACGAACCTCAAAAAGTAAATTTTATAATGTGCTTTCTACTGACGTTTTTGGTTTATATTCTTGTAAAGTAGTGGCAATTATATGATCTTTTTCCATTTCACTATGGAAGAAGAGAGTTTCATAGTACTAAGGGGGCTGTATCGAAAAATTGAGAGATGGCATGTAGAATAAAGAGTGCCGGGAATTAAGTATTGTTTGTTTGTTTGCTTGAGTTTAGCGTTCCACGGTTATGCCTTAATGGGCAAGGGAGATGTGGATACTAATTATAGTGGAATCCGAACCACTTTTATCGTTCAACAGTAATCCACCGGGAATTGGACCCGGTACCACAGAAGGCAGGCGGGCTAGCCACTAGACCAGGGGGGGTGGAGTTGGTATTGTTTATAGCGGGCCATATTCTTTGTGAACTTTTCCTAGGTAATGGATTTCTTTTTGAAAATGGGTTTAAAACAGGGGCGTCATTTAGGGAGGGCAGGGAGAGGCATTTGCCCCCCGTGAGTTTGAGATGTATATAGATTTTATCATTAGAATAGTAGTAAATCAGTGAAAAACGCGAAATTTTACTTATATCAAGAGGTCTTGCCCCTCCCCCCCCAAAGCAAAATCTGAAATGACGCTTCTGGTTTAAACTATTAAAAACACTATGATAAAATGTAAAATATAGGCTACTACTAGGGGAAGGGCGCCAAGTCACTTTGCCCGTGTGAAAATTTGGCCTGCTCCGCCCCTGCGTACTTTCTGTATATTTTTTGGCCTTGCAGCTTGTGCGGTCCCCACGCCACATTGTTGCGGGGGCGCTATTTACGCCTACCCTTCGAACGTAATTCAATAACTGTTTAAGAAATTCTACCATCAGCGTGAAAACGGGAATATATTTTTCTAATAGTCCCATAGAACTTTCACTCAGAATGCCAGATGCAATTTTTCAGAGTGGGCTCTGGCTAAGTAGAAGGAAGATCTGTTTCCTAAGTAAGTTCCTTTCAGAAAGTTTGCTATTTCTTTAACAGTGATGTAAATAAATATACTTATTGTTATTAGCTCGACACCAAACCATCCTGGACAAATCCCTCTAGAACAATGATCGGCAAAAGTTATTCTGCATAATTTTATAAGCGACTCAAGGGTGAAACACTTGTTAAAGAAAGCAATGTTGTGTATATACTGCCTTGTTTCTGACAAAATATAAAGTCTTTTGTAATCTTTAGACACTTTTCCTATTCTTTTTGTCACCCTTGGCTGTGTAGGGAAGCCTCGAACAAATAAAGAAGAGGTAATATTACAGTTAAGGGGCGCTATAAATATATTAGGTATTTCTTTTGTTACCTAACCATAACGGCCTAGGGTCGTCTTCAGTAGAATAAAAAATGCTACGTGATATTACATTCACGAAGGAGGAAAGGATGCTCTAAATATATTTCTCATTCATTTTGTCTGCCCTGCTTCTCAGAAATTATATACCTTCTGTTGGAGGGTGCTGAAAAGAGAGGAGGGGAAATAAAACGTCGTGCCCCCTCATACATTTTAAATTTTGTGACGTGGTTGCTCAAATTATTACTAAAGAATGCACTTTCAACTATGATGTCTAAAGTTACAACATTATGTAAGGGTGGCATATTCATTAATAATAATAATAATAATAATAATAATAATAATAATAATAATAATAATAATAATAATAATAATAATAAATATGAATGTCTTTGGAGAGCCGAAATTATGTGAGACGAACAATGATATGTAGAGGTTTAAGATGGGTGGTCATAGAGGAGGAAAACCCAGGATTTTTCTCTCTCTGACTCTCTAACGTTAAGATTATGTGCTGAAGGTAAGAAGCATCATCATTCTACAATAGGTTGCTTTTACGTAGAATATCTATTATTTGAGCTCCTCTCCTTCGGGCAACTTTGCTTATGTAGTAAATTCAAAACAATTTCAATATAAGACAAATATTTATAGAGAAAATTAAACATTTAATAGGGAAATCTGTTATCAAAATATCCAAACACGTAGATAGAAGACTATGTAGTGAGAAACATTGTGAAACTATAAAATTCTCCAAATTAGAATTAACATTTACTGGAAAACATTCGTTATGAATCAGTGAACACAGGGGAAATAATTACGAATCTGTTTGCAAACAAAAATTAGAGACACTAATGCAAATGCGACGATATTTTCTCTTTTTTTTTTTTTTTTTTTTGGTATCGTCATGAGTTTTACACATATGTTACAATTTGATTCTTTCCCAAATAAAAAATAAATAAAATAACCTTAGTGATAAAAATGACAACAGTACTTCCACGGGATTCGAACCGTCTACCTTCGGTATACAAACTCGTTGCTTTACCTAACTGAGCTATTTGCTCTCTTACGTAAACTGAACCTGTTCTACAGTAAAGACGATTTTTCATTACGATTGGGCTAACAATTCGTCTTTTTCCATAGGTAATTTCCACTATTTGCACTATCTATACGTTAATACTTAGCATAGATTCATATATTTGAAGTTCGCTGATAATGCATATAATAAGACATACTAGAAATATTCCGTTAAAATTTTCGTTTGTAGATCTAATCCACGCTTCTCTCAATGACATAGATGTCGCTGCTTCGTGTTGAAATGCAGAATTCCCTCGCGTTCTTGAAAATTTCCCACTTTAGCAGAGTTGGTAATTCTCGAGATTTCTGTCGATTTAATGGTTTTTGCTTCTAATTTCTTTATTTTAAGCTAATATCTAACACAAATATTAAAAACGGGTTTGTTATTAACCTGTCCTGCTGGGGAAACCTTCCGAAATTTCGAACATATAAAGAAAACGGAGATATTTTGAAAAAACTTCAAAATAAAGAGACGCGTCATTTATTTTGCTCATGGTAGTACATGTCAGGCATGTGCCTAGAAGCAGACATAGACTGTGACTATAACTTGCCATCCATGTGATTTCTCTCTCAGAGGTATGATCTGTCAGGAAAGTAAATGTACACCTATTTTTCGAGTCTGGCATTCCTGCGCTCCATCCGTGGAGAGTATGAGAATTAAATCAATCAAATGTTTACTGAGGGGCAAAAAGAAAAGCTTAATCTGAATAAGACATTGCAGAGGGGCGCAAGCTGTGAATACGAATAGTGCATTGTGTAAATAAAGGACGACACCGAAAGAGAAAGCCAGAAACAGCTGTTAAACTTACAAAAAAAAGAGTAAAAATTGTCGAAGTGGGAACATAAAACACAAATACAACAAATACGCCGACAACTAAACGGTCACCATGCCATGATCTTGGTGTAGTGGTTAAGGTGCTGGCTTACAAATGCAAAGGACGCAAGTTCGAATCCTCGGCAAGGACATTTTTAAAAAATTTTGTTAATAATACATACAACTCATGAGAGATGGTAAAAGAGGTCGTATTTAGTTTTTCGTAGCAATTATTATTGGTAATGTTTAGTACTGATAATACTTTTTGTCTTTGCGTATTGCTTTTGTTCTTGTCTTCATTTCGAAAGAGAAGAATATCCGAACAAATGCCACCAAAATTCCTCATATTTTGAATGTAAACGCCATTTGCAATTAGTAAAGAATAAAAATTGAACGCTCCGAAGTAGCTGCAAAAAATAAAAGGAAAAACATGGAAGTCGACCATACTCATGGTTACTAAAAATACAATTTCTACATGCCTTACACCTCCCGACCACGTTTCTACGTTAGCAAGTAAGAGGCTTGTGTTTAGGTTAGGCTCGTCAATACGTTTTGCAAAGGGGCCCGGTTCAGCTCTGACGCACCACAGGTGCGAGAAGGGAGAAAAACACTTTTTCTCTCTCCCTCTGTGTGTCTATTTATCTATCTATTTGTATATATATAACGCTATTTGTGAATGCCATAACCACCCTAATTTTCAGCGGATTGAGACGAAACTTGGCACAAACATTAATTGTTGAAATATCTTGATGAGTTCGTTAACCAGAATAATCAGATGAAAATGTTCAAAATGGTGGCCCTTCAAACTCTTAAAAAGTTCCAAGGGAACCAAATTTCGCCCGTAGATAGGTACTCAGAAAGTTTGAATAAATTTTCCTCTTTTACGGAAATATTTGTGTGCAGAAACTTATTGAAATATTGGACCCGATTAATCGCCTAAAGAAGGTTCACGCCCTTTCGCTACGGTCAGGGTTTTTTTTTTTTTTTTTTTTTTTTTTTTTGCAGGAGGGGGTTATCTTCCTATTGGAACCAGATGATTGTTACTGATGATATGAAATTACACATTGAAAGTGAAGTAACTTGTGTAACGTGTTATTTGAAAGAATAATATAATAAATGTGCATTCCTCTAACACAGAGAACTGTAAATCATGTTTTTCGAGTTCGGGAGCCTGAATGGCGAGGAGTGTTATTTGATTTGCTTTTTAGTAACACATTGCATTGCAAATAAAGGTAGGCAACATTAGTGGTAAGTAAAACAACGACAACAACAACAATAATAATAATAATAATAATAATAATAATAATAATAATAATAATAATAGGTGTTGTTTGTGGCAAGGCAATATCTTCCTCAGTTCTTCTTCAAACGTAATGATTGTAGCGCCATATCTCCCTTACAAACAAAATATTAGCAATTTATATCGAGAGAACGAGAAACTGTAGAGCGATGGGACCAACGTTGGACAGTATGCACTCATAGTACTCAGAAAAGTAAGCGATTTCAATGCAAAATGAACGAAGAGTCATTGTCATGGGTACTCATGGGGCCACGGCAGAGCCCTCTTTAGGCAAAATGTCGATAGCTTATATCGAGAAAACAGGAGGTGATACTGGGATGGGACCAACGTTGGACACCGTGGACCCATAAGGCGCATCGAAAAAATTAGGGAGGCGGGCGCCAGCCAGCCTTACTTATTTCCACATAATAATATAAAATTATATTGTCGAAATACACACACGAGTTAGCTACTAATATTTCATATTATTATTATTATTATTATTTTATTATTATTATTATTATCATCATCATCATCATCATCATCATCATCTACAGCGTCTTTTCATTACGTGAGCATGTTTGACATGAAACCGAAGAGAAAATCCATCCTGTAGCGAAAAGAAACAATACTTTCTCTCAAATGGATAAAATATCAAGCCGAGATTGATTCGAACTCGCATGGACGGCGCGAAAAGCCAGTGCTTTGTCCACTATTTTTTTAACTGACTCACCGAACGCGTTTCAGTAACTTCCCACACAGCAATGAAATATTTTCAAAACGTTTCTAAAACGTGCCATCATTTTCCTTCAGAAAATGTATCCTACTTCCCTTAAGGAAATATATTCCATATGTTTTTGAAAACATTTTCCACATAATACTGAAAACATTCTCTGAATATACTCAAAAACGTTGTAGAAATATTTTATACGCCGTTAGAGAAGATTTCCAAAAAATGTTTCCTGTACGATTTCCAAACATTACTGAAAATGTATTTGAAACGTTTTATACAATGTTAACGGAATGGTTTTTAAAATGTTTCTCATGGAATATTTTAAAATTATTTACCAGTAACACAGACAATATTTTCCTACATATGCCAAAATATATTTAGTGAATATTTTTTGTACATCTCAGAAAATATTTAGAGAATAGTTTCTGTGCATGACAAAATATTTAGGGAATATTTTCTGTACATGACAAAATATTTACAGAATATTTTCTGTACATGATAGAATGCGAAGCCCATAGGCCAACCCGGTTACCATTGCAGATACGGAAACAAGGTAAGATATAGAAGGAAATTTTTAAAATGCAGCAAGTTTTGTATTTATATTAGTATACTGCCCAATAGTAACGAGAAGTACAAAGCTGCCACTGTTGGATAACACTGAATGAAAGAAAGTGTGGTTTGAAATTATTTGGACCAAAGGGAACGGAAAGACACAATGAAAAATATAGTGCAAGACCCAATTTCGCGTCCTTCGTATCTGCTCTTCCTCCCCCCCCCAACACCGTGGTTGCTACGCCACTGGCGTAGATATTGCATTTGCATGTTTATTCTTCACTGTGTCTCCTTTCAATTCTTCTCGGTGTAGCTAATTTTAAACCACACATTATTTCATTCGTGTAGCCCAACATGATGTATGGTAACGCATTTTCTTTATTGAGCGGTACACTAGTACAAAAACAAAAGTGTTGCTGGAATTTAAAAGTGTCCTTACATATCTAACCTTGTTTTCATATCTGCAATAGTAACCGAGTTGGCCTATGGGCTCCAGCCTTTTCCATCATTGTGTATATATAATGGCTTCTTGCTGGGAACAAATAGTGGGTCGAAAACAAGGCGGCCATACTGTGACATAGCAGCTGGAAGAAAACATAATATTCTTCTGTCCAATTTTACCTGCTTAGACGCCTTTGCCTCACTCTGTCTTCATGACGAAAAACCATTGCGGCCCACAGACTCACACAAAATAAATAAATAAATTAATAAATAAAAATAAAATAAAAAAAATAATAATAATAATAAAGAGTGTAAATTGTAACTACAATAATGTTAGCTTATTCTCATAATTTTAAGCATTATTTTTTACTCAAAATCTTATTTATACAAATGGCTTCTGGGTGTTCCACTGGTGCTACTGGTATATGGCCACGTCGTGCATATATGTTGGGGTGTCTTATGTGACTTACGAGATTCAAACTGGATATCAGTGTGTTCATAATCGTCGCCTGCCAGTTTTGAAAGCGGCTGTATTGGATCCATAAAAAAAAAAAAATTGAGGTTTAGACATCTAATTCAAGAAACAATTGTTGGCAAACCTTTTCCTATCCTAAAAATAATAAATTCAATATAGCCGCTTTGAAAACTGGCACGCGATGATTGTGAAGACTAATTTGCAGTCTGAACCTCGCAATATGACATAAGACACCCCAACATACATACACGGCGTGGCCACATACCAGTAGTAGCAGTGGAACACCCAGAAACATTCTTTGCATAAATAAGATTTTGAGGAGAAAAAAAATATGAGAGCAAGCTAATATTATGTAGTTATAATTTACACTGTCCACTATAATAAATATGCATATATATCAGTTTATATCGGTTAGTAGTTAAATAAAAATATAAATGTACACTATTCTGGTTTTATTTATTTAAATTCTCTTCAGCAGAATCTTCATGCTGTTCGTATTATTTGTTTCTATACATTAAGAACAATCTTCTCAAATATCAGAAATTCACATTTTAACTTGTAAAAACTTGTTCCAGGAAATTATGTCACTGACACGCTAATTCAATAAAAATCAACAACAACAATATTTATGGATGTTGCAAAAAATATGTTCCACAAATCTACGGCGCATGGGGAATAGATCTTTTCACGAAATGTCACTTTTTTGCTACTTTCAAGAAATATCACATTGCTGAATAACAAGAAATACTCATTTGCTTCTGTATAATCTCACTTTTGATTACCACAACTAACTCTAATTTCGACGCTGGGAATTGTCACTCCAAGTTCTGTGGAACTGCAGCTGAATTCTTAACTGATTTTCTTGTTCGTCTCTGTATGGCATGTTGAAGCCAAATCCCAATAATCTACGCGATCTCATCGTTAGTTACGTTTCTCTCGTGTTGCAGTTTCTGAAAATAAAAATAATAGGCAGTGTTTAATAACATAATAACAGCAGGGAATGATTAGAGATCAATTATTACATCTTAAACTTACAAAAATATTTAAAATGTTTGTGTAGGACCTACAGCAGGTTGTGAAGACAATAATGTGTTACAAAAGTAACATCCTGAAGAAAGTGTAAAGGGCAAGGAAGACAACAGCTAAAGCTGAAGGTGACATACCTCAGACTGTAGCTTAATTACGGTCGTTTTAACATGTTGAAGTTGTCGCACTTTTATTTTTAAAAAGTATAGCATTTTATAAATATTAAACCTAATATTAAAAATAATAATAATTTGAAAACATGTGGCAGCATTTGAGTTGATGAAGAACTAGCGTCTCATTCCGAAGGCTCCGATCTCAAATCTGGGCCTGATCATTCTTTTTCCCTCAGTCGCACAAGATGAATGCCGAGATGGTTACTAAGGCTTTGATGACCGCTACCTTGCTCGATTTCTTTGCCACGGAGCAGGCCATACATATTACTTTGCCTTATACAAATGAATAATTTTGATAATGTAGGAATTAATCATGAAATACTCAAGAAAACTACCAACATGACAGAACAATTCAGTAAAAAGATGAAATATATTTTATACATATTCAGCTCTCTCTTCCACGGACACTTAAATGTAACGTGTCATTTGAGGACAGGAAAATTGCACATTTTGCTAAAATAAGGATTTCCAAAGCCTTTTAAATGTTATAACAGCGGTTGCAGTATATGCTTTTGGGAAATAAAGTTCACAGGAAGATGGTTCTGAGAAGTATTCATGGCACAATAGTAAGTATTTAAAGCGAAGAAAATAAAAAGGGCACCAGAATTTTTTTTATATATACAATATTTTAAACATAGTGTATCCCTCTTCAAATGACAACTTCTATATTTTGTTTTCCACTCTGAAAATGAGATTAAAGAACAGTAGGGAGAGTTTCTTACCTATTATTGTGTTAGTGGTTAACGAGGAAAGCTCTTTCCTTTTGCAACGTGCCAATTAAATTGCTCAGCTATTGCACTTGTCTTTTTCATGATGTTTCTTGTGATGGCTTCTAAGCTGTGACCTCCCAGTTTTTCATTTCTTAGACCTGTAATGAAATACACATTAAGCACTCAAGTAATAGTAATGGAAATTTAGAGCATACAACTGATGCCCTTAAACAAATTACATTGATTTTAGACGACAGTCTCACCGAGTCAGTTGCAATTGGCGCATCCTCAAAAATTAATATTTGCACTGACGTTTTATTTTTCCAATAAAAGAAAAATTACATACTAATTTTCAAGCAGTTGTACAGGTTTGGCAAAAACCATGGTTTTTATTGAAAAAAAAGTTTTTTTTGTTTAAATAATTTACTCTATGTATTTATATTAGATATGGACAGAAATTAATTTGTTTCGTCTTGGTGTTATTATGCAACAACAAGGTTATGCTGAAAGGGAATCCAAACCGCTTCTCGGGTTACATCCAAGAGAAATTGTCCATTTCGACACGAAACCGGGACTAATTGGTCACAAGTGAGATTGTCGACTCACTCACGAAGGACTCCTGATAAAAATACGTTATACTGATCTTTACATAGGCCTAGTTGTTAATATAATTGTCAAGAGTCATTTCGGAAGGACAAAAAGATAAGTAGATACAGAAGTAAAAACATTATACAGAATTACATATAAATCAAGAAACTCCCGCCTTAGCCATTGGGAAAATCCTATTATTAGTTTAAATGTATTTGTATGTAAAATTTTAAGTTCAACGTATCATATTAAATGACAAATTTATTATGTAGATAACATTCAACAAAATTAAAACAAAGTCGAATCCAAGCTGATGTTGGAAGCTACGTAGGCAGTTGATACATTTTGCCAATTTCTATCAATATATTTAAGCAACCTTGGCTTCTTTATAAAACAACAGGCATTCAGGCAAGTAGAAATATACAATTTGGTTCGTTTCGTATGTTTATCCTTAACATCCTTATGAAATACAAAAGTTATCACGAAGAAGACTTTCGCTTAAAGGGACACCTAATCGCTACTTGGTTTACACTTGAAAGATGGGTTGTGGTTCGACCGAGAATTGAACACGGGACCCCTTGATTAAAAGATGAAAAGTAGATAAACATAATGCAGATGGTGTGATATGTGGAAACGTCACCATGAAGTTCACACGATTTAAAGCATTTTTCGTTCTTTTTTTCTTTTTTTTTTTTGGTTTAAACCTGTTGGGTTTTTTGAAGAAAAAAAACAGCTGTTTAAACCAGCCAACCCTGCCGTTGTAAATTAGAAATTGATGAAAGCAACGTTTCTATAAAAAATATTATGAAATCTACAGGAAGACGAGGAATAATTTAACAGTTTTAGAATATACACGGTGGTTGTAAAGTCAATACCTATTTTTAATCTAGATTATCCTAGAAACTGGCATCAGCTTAGCTGGCCAGTTAACATTTTAGAAGTTGTGGAAAATGCGGGTGCATACGTTGCAATGTAACTTAATAACCAAATGGTGCACTCTAATAATGTATTCGATGAAAATAAAACTGTGATAAGTTGTTTAGTTTTAGAAATATTCATTGTTACAAATAAGAACTGACTTTACACCCACGCTGTATTCAGGGAGTAGTAATGCAGAAAACAATCTATTCGCGAACATGGATGAGAGATACTTTCTAGCATGCATTGTTTAACAAGTCACGTATTTCCAAACTACTTCCAAAGCAAAGCCTACACGAAGTTGTTCTATCAGAATTCATAAATATCAAATTCTGCGGAGAATTGTAGGTACTATAACGTCAGCAACCTATATTAATACACTAGTTTAGCACAGATTGAAAATATTATGTATAACTCAAGAAGCAGGTATTGTACATGGAAATTAAGATGAAATGAAACATTTAGTTTAACGTCCCACGTTTATGCATCCAGGGTGAGACGCTGATGATGAGAAATGAATGAAATAGTGGAATAAAGTAAGTGGGAGGAAACGGGACAGCCCCGAGAAAACACACGCACACGGTTTGTCTACCACAAAGACCGCTTGGCGCTAGCTGGGATCGAACCAAGGACCCCATGCAGCAGAGATGAACTACGTACTTTCTAAACGTTTCAACTAGTTCTAAACGAACTCGCTTCACTGTCAGACCAACAATTGAGCCTCTTTCACTCTAATATACGGAATTTTCAAAAACTCCGGTCCGATACGGTTTAGTGTATATATATTTTTGCATATGTATAATGTAATGCTTTATTAACTGTTATATTGTTTCATATCGTTGTATGCAAATTAGAATAATGAAAAATTGTACCTCTCTTACTTAAATTGACGCTATTTTACTATCGGATGTAGATTTAAATGTATAAATATGTACACATTCAATGTTCTTGTGACGTGTCCAACTCATACGTTCATGTTGTGAACAATTTGTATGAAAACGTGTGAAAATAAATACAATACAATCAGTGTTTGAAAAACCCGGACTTTTTTGAAAAAGCCCAACACACCTGGACCCATATGGGGTTTTTCGGGATTAATTGTTTTTCTTCGTGTTTGAGGTTTTTTTTTTTAAAATATTCCAATGCCTTTAGGGTAAAAGTGTTAAAATGTGATTTATATTTCAAGATTATGATTGTCACAACTTGCAACAATTTCACTGCTGGTTTGAAAAATGACTGTCATTTTGAAATTTTACGTTGGATCGCCGCCAAAATATATACAGTTAATTTAGAGTGTCTTGTGCTTCTACTCTGAAAATTTCAACTTGAAAAACTGAAAATTGCGGCGTGGATACCCGCTATTTTGAAATTTTAGGTTGGTATGCCGCCAAAATCTGAACATGAGAAATTTAGTTTGTCTCGTACTTGTACCCTGAAAATTTAAACTTAAAAGACGGAAAGTGGTACCCTGTTGTACGCGTGGTACAGGCAGACGAACGAACAAATATAGAACGAATCAGCCTAATACCCTCACTGACATTCGCCAAATGTATTAATTGAGAACAAATATATTAATTTAATTTAAACAAATCAATCTGTAACTCATGTTTTATAAAATAAAAGTTTCAAAATGTCTTAAATAAAATTAAATATTTTCTAGCGTAAAATAAATGGTTCTATTGTTGAAGTTCACTTTTTGCGTTGAATTACGGGAATTTCCCGAGCACTTGTTGCAAGACCGTTCTCCCAGAAAATTAATTTAAAACAATTAACATATATGTAGGGTGTTTTAAAACAACACCGACACCGGTTTGGGAGGTGATACCTGACACCAACGTAAGACAAAAAGTATAGATCAACCTAGGTGAACAAATGCTTCCTTTCGGAGTTATAAGCTGCCGAAAACATGAACAAGAGGTAGTTGGCCAGTACTCCAAATTATATGCCAGTAGCAAGGCTAGCTCTATAAAAATTGTTGCGTGAGTACCGCAGGATTCTGAAACGCGTATTTTTGGAGAGTGCACATCTCAGTTTTTAAGTGAAGTCTCGACACGACTACGGTAGGTACCACAGTTTTGGCGCTATAGACCTTCAAAGTTTATCTTTTCATATTTTCGGCAGCCTACAAGTCCGAAAGGAAGCAATTGTGCACCCAGGTTGGTCTATACTTTTTATCTTATTTTGCTGTCAGGAATCATCTCAAAAACGTTGTCGATGTTGTTTTGAAACACCCTGTATAATTCAATTTCATAAAGTAAATGTTTCAATATGTCTTAAATGAAACTAAATATCTTACAGCGTAAAATAAACAGTTTTTTTAGGGACGCGGTGGCTCAGTGATAGAGCGTTCACCTCCGGTGCTTGGGGTCCCTGGTTCGATTCCAGCTCGCGCCGTGTCGACTTCTTGGTGGATAAACACCGTGCTCGTGAGTTTTCTCGGGTTCTTCCGTTTCCTCTCACTTGGTTCATTCCACCATTTCATTCATTTCTCATAATCACGGTCTCCTTTAGCCTAACAGGCATAACCGTGGGACGTAAAACTGAAAGATTTCATTTCATTTTTTTCAAATAGTTTTATTGTTCAAGTATTCAGTTCCAATGCTTTGTGCGTTTAATTGCTGAAAATTCCCGAGCACTTATTTCGCGACGAAGGTTTATTATTATTTTCCGAAAATGCAAGCTTTCTTTACTGTACATCGAAACTTCCACTAGTACAAAGTTTGAATTCAGGACTTGAAATAGTAAGCGTTACGCACCCTTCGAAACTCCGAGCACTAAGATTCTTAAATTTGACACGAATTTTTACGCTATTGCTGGTGTTGATTCTACAGAAAGCTAGTTGAAAAGCAGCAACAAATAACTAAACTAAACTGTTGTTGGAAAACCAAACTCTACTGAAGAATACCAGTGTTACCATCAAAGATAATAAAAAATAATACTAATAGTTTTATTAATACACTACATATTTACTAGTAGTACCAGCACCTATAGCACTAAACCCATCAGATGTATGAGGGATAATGTCCTTCGGCGTCGCTAAGTAAGCGAGCACACTGTTCACGGAAAGTATTTTCTAAAATATAAAATTGCATATTTTACTTGAAATAGGATATAAGCACATTCCATAAATTAATTTGTTCTATAATTATCTCAATCTAAGGTACGGCTTTTTAAAATGCATTCAGTGCATTAAGAACTTTATAAAGGCCTCACTTTGGATGTTGTATACCTTAACGTGAAAGCACCTAATTTGCCCAAGGAAAGTCCAAAATCTGATAAGAATCACTTCCAATGTGATCACGTTAATTGCACCAATAATATACTAACGAAAATCTCAAAAACCCAGGTGGGTCCAACCCGAAAAAACCCGGTGTTTTTTTCCGGGCTGGACCCACTTGGGCAAACCCTGAATACAATACAATACAATACAAGAATAATTGTAATTTTTCGGCAAATCTAGTCTGATGGCCCCCTTGAATTTTATATATGCTAGGTGAAATATTTACATTCGCCTGCCACAAATCACTTAAGAGACAATAACAAAATTAGCGAAAGAATTATAACTTTTCAACAAATATTTCGAGCGGCACGCCAATAGTAAACCTGCACACAGAATTAGGCAATACTCTAGCAGGCTGTTGTACCAAATTTTGACGCATTTCTTGCATCTTCCAGTTTCTTTTTGCAGAACATGCACTAAATGAAAAATCCTTAAGTTTCACGTCCCACGCTTATGCCGCTTAGGCTAAAGAAGACGGTGATAATGAGAAATGAGTGAAATGAAGAAAGTGGGGGGAAACGGGAGAACCCCGAGAAAACCCACGAGCACGACGTTTGTTCACCACAAAGTCGACACGGCTCGAGCTGGCATCGAACCAGGGACCCCAAGAACCGGAGGTGAACGCTCTAGCACTAAGCAACCGCGCCTCCCTATGCACTAAATGAGGAGCTCTAAAAGAAAAGGCGAAACAACTTGTGCTAGGTGGCCAGTAAAAAAACAAGAACTCTATTTAACCAAGTCAGGGCAGAAGCACAGCAGGGGGGCCCGAGCGACAGCGTAGGGAGCAGGAACATCAGCGACAGGGGGTGGGGGGTACGCATAAAAGAGGATGGTCATTCACAATATTTGTAATTATTCTTACCTTCAAAAACATTAAATTTCGATCCTTTTAAAAAAAACACCTTTCACAGCTAGTACACGTGTGTTACACCCCCTTTCTTTCTCACCTTTACGACTGAAAATAGTGTATGCAGGGCTATTGCCTCTGTTCTGAATTTTTCTTCGTGAATACATCTTTTCCACACTTTGCGCAGTTGATTTTACGCGCTTCACCATACCATGACTCTGCATAAACTTTATAATCCTTCTCTCTTTACTACACAATTCTTTAAAAAAATAAAAATCACATTACGGCCATCGCAGATGTTCACAACTGACGTATGAACCGGAAATTCCCGTCGCTTACTCTTACCCTATTTGCATTCAAAATCCACTTCAATAAGCTGTGCAATGACAGAAATAACTTACATTCACACTCTTATTCCTTCACGAAAAATACTTCACATTTTACCTATAAATTTTGCTCTCGATGTAAACGTCTGCTCGAATGAACCGCACAATTATTATAACCCAGTGGTGTATTTAAGGGGGGCTTCCGGGTTTAAGCCCATTGAAATTGTACTTACTATATTAAAGTAAATAAATTATCTTTCAGAATTTTTTCATCTCCAGGAACAAAGTTAGCCAAGCGTCTGTCCCCTAAAAAAAATCGTGAATACGTCATTAAAATGGTAATATACGCGCCATTATCCCTTGATCAAAATAGAAGAGTACGTGCCTGCTCCCTTCGGAAGCACCCCCTTGGGCCCCCGCCTTCACCCTCCATGACTCGGTTAGATGGTATTCGTGCTTTTTAGTAGCCCCCTAACACAGATTGATTTCTATTTTTTGTACTGTACTTCTTATCCACACATCAGGACTCACAAGTAAACCTTACGTTTGGGTGAATCGAGTTGCTGACTGAGACACATATGGGAAAGTAGTACTAAATGTGGTTAGTATTTCAGTGAAGTTGTAGGTGCGAAGCTCCAGGGGTTTAGGAGATACAGCTACCAGAACATCACATGGAAATACAGAATAGTCTTCATACAGTTGGAGGTAAAAGCTCTGTAAGACCTCTTGTAACGACAAAAGGTGAATAACAAATATATGGGTATATATTAGGACTAGGGGAAAGTCATATAGTAAGGGTATACCTGGCGGCGGCCATCTTGAAATCCGCCATTTTGAATTAAGGTTAAGTTTTTAAAATAGGAATAGGGTCATGTGATACATGATTTAAGGCGCAAATTTAATCAGAAGAACAATGGTCACGTTAATTTTGAGTTACGCACAATTGGTAAAAAGTTACAAGGAAATTAAATATTGTTGCAGCATATGTATTAGTCCTTTACCCCACCTTGTAAATTTTGTTTTAATGATAATAATTAAATAAAAAGCAGGTGGATAAATATTAGGTCTATGGTAAGAGTGGCCTTGATGGCGGTTATCTTCAAATCCGCCATTTTGAAGCAGACAAAAGTTTTAAACAAAACTCATAACATTGACACCTTATTAATAGCAAATTTTACCATAACTCCAACGGTATAACCATTTTTGCTTTATCAAGAACCAGCATTTGTTATCGCATAAACAAGTTGCTAATTTAAGGAAAAATGACCAAAGAGGAATTGATTCATAATTGAACTTGGGTCTTTTTTCCAGAAATGTCATCAATTAATAGAATCAATATGTAGTTCAGAAGAGAGTGCACGACTTGCACAAATGCTCTGCTCACAGTGAGCACACATGACAAAGGCAATCGAGTTACACTTGACACATCTGTCGTTAACAATTCCGTCAAAGCAGTAGTCGTAAGGAGCGATCCATTTAATTTTTGCTGGTTAATGATAAAGTAAAAATGGTTATACCGTTGGAGTTATGGTAAAATTTGCTATTAATAAGCTATTACTGTTATGCGTTTTGTTTAAAAATTTTGTCTGCTTCAAAAAGTCGGATTTGAGCATGGCCGCCATCAAGGCAACTCTTATCATAGACCTAATATTTATCCACCTGCTTTTTATTTAATTATTATCATTAAAACAAAATTTACACGGTGGGGTAAAGGACTAATACATATGCTGCTACAATATTTAATTTCCCTGTAACTTTTTACCAATTGTGCGTAACTCAAAATTAACGTGACCATTGTTCTTCTGATTAAATTTGCGCCTTAAATCATGTATCACATGACCCTATTCCTATTTTAAAAACTTAACCTTAATTCAAAATGGCGGATTTCAAGATGGCCGCCGCCAGGTATACCCTTACTATATGACTTCCCCCTAGTCCTAATATATACCCATATATTTGTTATTCACCTTTTGTCGTTACAAGAGGTCTTACAGAGCTTTTACCTCCAACTGTATGAAGACTATTCTGTATTTCCATGTGATGTTCTGGTAGCTGTATCTCCTAAACCCCTGGAGCTTCGCACCTACAACTTCACTGAAATACTAACCACATTTAGTACTACTTTCTCATATGTGTCTCAGTCAGCAACTCGATTCACCCAAACGTAAGGTTTACTTGTCAGTATAAATACGCAAATCGTAAAAGAATTGCAACTTTTCGACAATTAATTCTGACGGTCTCCTTGAATTTTATCTATGCCAAGTGAAAAATTTATACTTCGCTTGGCGAAAATCATTGAATACACAACAAGAAAGGAAGTGGCGAAAGAATTATATCTCAGTAAGTATTTCGAGCAGTGTTTCTTCCAGACCTGTTTTTGGGAGGGCAGTGCCCCCCAGAGCATCCAAAACAATACGTTTACAATAATAACTAGAATAGTATTAGCAATGCCCCCGGAACATTACTTCTGAAAGAAACAGAGATTTCGAGTGGCACGCCAGAAGTAAATCTACACGCAGAATTATTATAACCTGGCATTAAAATGGTAATATACGCCTGGTAACTCTTTACTTTGGGCAAGGTAGTAATATTATAAAATACAAATCGCCGAGCGGGCGTTAGCGATTGAAGGCGGATTAGAGCCCCGTAGGGCACGTTATCTTCTGTCTTTCCTTCTTGAGAACTGTAACTAACTGCAGGAACAGGTTCAGATGAATGGTTTATTGCCACTGCCTTGCCTAAAGTAAAGACTTGCCCACATCTTTTCCCTTTGGAAAGCATCTACTCGCTCCTGTTGTTCTCCACCTTCGCCCTGTTCTGATTCAGATAGTATTGTTGCGGGAAGTTTCTAGAACACAGGTCCCCATATAGGTTAACAGATTTCTTTCTCTGTACCAAAGTAAAGTATTTAATTCACATAGTATTGCCGAGCGAGCGTTAGCAAGAAAGCGGGTTAGAGCCCCGCAGGGCATGTTGATTTCTGTCTATATTACATATAAATGGGAAGGGAGACCTGTGTTCTAGAGCCCTGCCTATTGGTGCTTTTTAGTGGCCACGTAGGCTGATTTGTATTTTTTGCACTGTAGTTTTTACGTGATACATCCGGCCCCGTATATATATACGCAAATCATAAAATAATAACTGTAATTTTTCGACAATTACTTCTGACGCTCCCTTAGAATCTCATCTATGCCATGTGACGTATTTCAAATCGCCTATCGAAAATCACTTAGGAGACAATAAAAAGAAAGTTATTAAAATAATTCATTTTTCAGCAATTATTTCGAATGGTGAGCCAAAAGAAACCTGCACGGTATTTTATGTATAATCATAAACAATGGAAATCTAGCCTCCCACATGAATTTATTACAGACAATAAAGCTAAATTTTACAGACAATAAAGCTAAATTATTTTATGTAATCGTTCTACTTACCGACTTTTGTTGTAAGCTTCATTTCATTTCATTTCGGCCTCCAATTGGACACCTTCATAGGCACGACCGTTCAGATCCAGATGCCTTCTTCCTATTTATATAATAAATATAACTAAAATGGTAACATTCGAATTAGTGTTTCACATGAATCTTTGATCTTTAGAATTGCCGGGATTCTGTCACAACTTCACAGGAACAGATCAACATTCAAATTCAACATATCGCGCAAGGAATGCTGGTACTTTTGAGAAACAAATGACGGTTGATGTAGCGATGCTATTTTGCGATCTGAAATAAATGCCTGTGCGATGTCACCAAGATATTATAAATTTCAAATTTTTAACAAATATATTTATTTGATGCTGCTATAATTAGTATAATGATTGGTAATAATGCTACTACGATACTCTTGAGAGAATTGATTCAACATTCGATAAAATATTCTGGAAATAATTCTGAAATATTGCATGAAAATATTTCATTTAAGTTACAGGACAAGGTAACAAAAACATTTCCATACAAAATTAATAGGCGTTTTAAAAATATTTCTGAAAAATATTTCTCATATTACGAACGAATTTATTTTTAAAATATTCGAAATATTTTAAAAATTATATTTCATATGTTTTCTTGTAAGAATAGAAAAGATTGCATATGACATGTTGGAAAACATTTTATTCTGTTCACAGGCCTATTCTGTTTTCTTTATCATGTAGGCCCCATGTAAAACATTTTTAGTGTTACTTCGAAAACATTTTCTCTTTCAACTAGAGGTAAAAAGTGCGGGGGGATGCCGCCCCCACCTGTCAAAAATATGTACGGCGTCTCCCCAGTTCCTAAAAAAATACAATGGTCAAAGATAGTCAGGGGCAATGGCGTGGCGTCATCCGCTACCTACCGTCCCCCCACCTTTTCAAATCCACTTTTACCCCTGCTCTCAACATTGAAAACATATTACATTCAACACAATATTTCTATTACAATTTGTGAAAATTTTCCTTACATTATTTTCTACTAACGTTCTAAAAATGCGCATCCTGTCAGTGGCGTATTTACGATTTTGTTTCGTGGAGGGAATTTTTGCTAACTTTATTCCTGGACATGTGAAAATTGTGCAGGATATTTTATTTACTTTAATATAGTAAAACAAATTTTGGTGGGACTTAAGCCCGGAAAGCTTATTTAACGCCACTGCTTCCTGTACTTCATTAAATGTTCTCCAAACACATTTTAAAAAATATTTCCGGCAAATATTTGGGATACTTCTCAGATCTAACAAGGAATATGTTTTCTCTAATAACGGAAGAGTATATTCTGAAAACAATGTAAAAATGTTTCTATAATAGACCTGTATCAGAAAATGTTGTTCACTAAAGACAAAATATTTTCCAAAACAGAATGGAAAACATTTCTCTATTCATTTGTAATGTTTTCTTTTATCTGCTTTAAAGTTTTATATTCAAAATTTGATAAAATATTCTGGAAATAATACTAAAATATCATACGAAAATATTTAATTTAAGTTATAGAAGAAGATTACCAAAATACTTTTGTAAAAATTAAGTAAACCTTTTAAAATCATTTCTGAAAAATATTTCTTATATTACGATTTTTTAAATATTCTAAATGTTTTTATAATATATATTTAATACGTTTTCTCGTAAAAATAGAAAATATTGCAAATAACGTATTAGAAAACATTTTTTAAATATGTGGAGTATATTTCGTTTCATTGATTTCCGTATGACATATGGAAAACATTTTTAGTATCATTTCAAAAATATTTCCCTTCTCAACAGTGAAAATATATTAAATTAGATCCAAAACAATATTTCTAATATATTTTGTGAATATTTTCCTGGATTTACTTTCCGGCAAGCATTCTCAAAATGTACTCCAGGTAATTTCTGAAATGTTTTACAAACATTTTTGGGAAAATATTTTCGGGAAATATTTGGAATACATTGGGGAAACCAGCATGGAAATGTACAGAGAAGGAAAATCTTTTGGAAACCAAGGAAAATATTTTCTTTTGATTGAGGAAATATTCCTTGCTGTGTGGGATTATTGCTAATTTTACTTGCTTCACTCGTTTAACTTGCTTTTTCTAATAACTTATAACGACAGGGACACGAACACAGAAACATCGAGAACAGTTAAAAATGATAGATGCTCTCCCGCCGAGAATCGAACCCGAGACTCCATACACCCAAGGCTCACGTGCTAGCCTCTAGACCAGCGGCGATGGCAACGCTCACTTCCTGTGTCGTTAGGGATTACGACCACTGTATTGCCAGCTATCACTTCTGTGGGTTGTATACTATGATCACATGTTTCTTCTTTGCTGGAAGAGTAAAACCTACATTATATGTAATACATGAGGTATTTAGACCTACATGCTCTTCATATAATGTAATAAAAGGGTCATGGTGTCGGATTTTAATACATAACGTATTGCAGTATACAACATGCTTTGCATTACTTGTTTGTTTGTAGACAGCTACTAGCTTAGTGTTCTGAAAGGTTGTGTATAAACTAGGGATAGCCCGTTCCGGAATTATTAGTTTTCGGACTCCCGAAAGTAAAGCCGGATAAATTCCGGAATTCGGAAAATTCCAATTTTGTAATAATTTCGGAATTCGGAAAAATCCGGAATTTAGAAATTTCTGATTTCGTTAACATTCCGGAATTCGGAAAATCCGGATTTTTTCGAAAGTCGGAGTTTTTCTCAATTCCGGAATTTTCTAAATTCCGGATTCTTTCCGAGTTCCGAAATTCTTCTGAATTCCGGAGTATAACTGAATTCCATAATTTTGCGAAATCCGGAAAGTGAAAGTTCCGCTTCCGAAAAATGAATTACTTTGGTTAATATGAATCGTGGCGGAAATAAGTCTTTGACCAGGTAATGGCGACTGCTTTGAAAGAAATGGAGAGTATGAGAATTCAATCTGTCATATTTGTAGTTTCGTGTGGAGAAAGAACGAACTTGTGAACCAGTGGTTTAAGAAAAACTCAAGTTATTAATATAAACTTTGCCGACTTCATAAAAGAAATACGAAAGACATTTTGAATCGAAAAATATAACATACAAGTTTGCAAGCGGAGACAAAGAAACCTAACGTAACCAGACTAAAGACGGATCGTTTACCGCGTAGCGATCGCGGTTCAGTGGTCAAGGTGCTTCTGCGAATGCACGTTGCATTTTTTTTTCTTACTTTAGAATTTTTGATGGCGATTGATCAGCGATAACATACGTTTTATTATATTCAGATATTTGAATACTCGGATGTTTCAATACTTGAACTATCAAATCTTCAGGAATAATAATAGTAATAATAATAATTATTATTATCTCGTAGAAGATTAAAAGCTAGAAGCTAAATTATCGCTCAGGTCATACCATTACAAGGAGAAACGTGACATTTGGAAAGAATATTTCGGTTTGGTTTAATGTTGCTCACGAGAAGAGGAGTTTCTCATCTCGTTTCTAAAACAAATAAAATAACATGAGAATTAACATTTTACATTCGAGACGGGTCAGGGCTAAATCAAAATTTTCGTCTCTCTTTGGAGATGAGAATCGAGACGAGACGAAAAGTATCGTAAACATTTCCCGTCTTGTCTCGATTCTCGAAATAGTGTATGTCCATTCTTTAAGTAACAATTGCTCTGTAGACTGAATCTCATAGGCTATTTCGTTACATTGTATTTCAGAGCTCATTGAATTATGCTCTGTGTAGGTATTTTTGTAGCAAAGCTTTTATATTTACCTCTGCATATTCTAAAAATTAGTTTATTATATGCCTTACTGTCGCATGATATTCAGTTATATTTATTACAGTTATTTTCCTCAAAACATACTTTCTACATGAAACTTCAATAAAAGGTTCTAGTTTAAAATGTTGGTAGTTGCAGAGGTGTGTCTTGAAGGTACGGAACCCTTTCCCCGAAATCTCTACTTTTAAGTAAGTTTTGCCAAATTTCAGGGCAAGTTTAAAACTATTATTATTATTATTATTATTATTATTATTATTATTATTATTATTATTATTATTATTATTATTATTATTATTATTATTATATCAACTCCATGTATAATCTTTAAAAGATATACGGTTTGTATCTGAATAGTAAAAGCTAATTGACTGTCGATCTCGGTCGTCTGGAAGTCTTCAGGAGGCAAGGACATCGGTCACGTTCTGGGTTTGAGTTCCGAATGGGCAAGTATTCGGGCTCGAGCAAAAAAATGTTAAAAGTTATAGGCTTCATCCAAACATATTCAAAACAGCTGGGACCGGGTTTGGGCTTCTCAACGGCTCGAGCGGCTCGGCTTACAGCTCATTCAATATCGAACCGAATCGAGAAGTGAGCCGAGCCAACAGCTAACCACACCGAGCCGATTTGAGCCATCGGCTTAGTTGAGCTGAGTCGAAACGTGCTGATGAACTAGTTTCAACTTAGCTGGCTCGAACCGGTTCACATGAGCCGAGTAGGTGACCCATCCCAACCGAGAAAGCTCGAGCCATCGGCTCAATTGAGCTGAGTCGATGGCTTGTTCCAACTAAGCCGGCTCGGGTCATCGGTTCATCCCAACCGAGCCGACTCGAGCTGTTCGCTCAGTTGATACGAGCCGAGCCGGTTGATATCACTACCCGAGTTGGTCTTCTGCTTGGGCTCAAGAATTCGACCGTGCAGATCTCAGCCTTGATTTTAAGAACTACAATATATACTTATATTGGTGATTACGATATTTGAGGCTGTCTCGTAATAATAATAATAATAAACTCTTGTCTTCTCGTTATCTAGACGAGACGAGATACACTAAAATTGCCCCACGAGATGCACTAAAATTACGAGATGAGACGCACCTCTGTCGTGAGCAACACTAAAAGTATTCCACATTACTGCTTACATTTCTCATGGCTTTTGCTTTCCAGTCTGATCAGGCCAATATTTCAAAACGAGTTAAAACGAGCTGAACGAGCGAGAGAGCCATTATCAAACTCAACTCAACTCGAAACTAGACCTCGAAAACAGCGACTTGGCTCGGAACTCAATTCAAGAAAATTACCTTTGACTCGACTCAAATTGTACTCGAGTTGAATTGAATTTTGGCTCGACTTGTGCTCATTCCTATTCGTGTTTGTATTTTATGTTTCCACTTCAACAATGTCTACTCTTTTTTCTCCTTTTACCTGCTGTTTCTGGATTTCTCTTTCGGTGTCGTCCTTTATTTACACCGTGCACTATTCTTATTCCCAGCTTGTGACCCGCTTCAATGTATGACAGTATCAGGGTTCGTTTCCTGGTACGTTCCCGTGAGAAAACCATATAGTACAGTCCTGGGCTCGATTCTCGTCCATCCCTGTCTGTTTCATATATAACTGTACTGGGTTCGATCCAGGTACGTCTCACTCCCTATCGGGATAAACCCTTTTGTTACTGTACGTGGTTCGTGTCCTACGGTCCCAAAGTGGGCTTACGCTTTTACTATGGTCTGGGGTTCGATTCTCCACCGCTCGAATGTCTTCTTTAGCATTATCTAGTGGGTTTGATCGACCATTGCAACTGACCATATAGCCGTCGGACAACAGGTTCAGAGTTCGGTCAGAACGTTACGGGAAACCGGCACAAAGTTAACTTCAATTGTATTATATAGCGCTAATGCAATTCATTAATGTATGAATTATTAAGTTGCATGGGCGCTACTCACTCGTGCTGTAAAGAAAAATGAATTAAGTTGTTCCTTAAAATTAATATATGTAAATTTAAACCATAATTATCATATTGAAAGGATACTCAACTTTTAGATTTTCTTGGTTTTTAATTTAGAACACTAAAACTTTATGAACATATAACAGATCACTTTGGCACTTCAAATGAATACTTGATAATAATGATTATATTTTAATTAAATTTAGCCCATTGATTATCGAAGACGCGGTTGACACGAATTATTCGTTATTTTTCGTCACTCGGTAGATTTTCGTAATTCACTAACACTCCTTACTCACTTTGACACTGGAAAGGGATACTGTATTGGATATCCAGGGGTGTTGTCCTGCAGGTTGCGGGTTGCTCTCTTCTTATCCTCCTTGCAGCGAGTTGAATGGTATGCCGTTCTCCAGATCCATACTGTTAAAATAACATTCAGTTGCACTTAATAAAATATTACTTGACGTTTCTCATGCTTTATAATTGTTCGTTCAGGTTTCTAAATAAGAGTTTACTAAACGTATGTAACAAATACTTCATTTTTGTCGTATATTCGTTTCAGCTAATTCATTCGTGGTTGCTTCCCCGTGTACGTAAGTCAGACTAAAGCACCTTTTCTTTCCGTCTCGTCTTGTTGCTAGGCAAAAGAATCAGTTTGCTACGCAGTTTGGTGATGTCAAGAGCTAAAAATAGCCATGACAGCCCATAGACAAGAATGTTTTGAGACGACGATTGTTCTTTGTGCTGAATTTTAGTTCCTTATATGGGAAGGAGAGAGGAACTCTGTGATTTCCGTTGGAGTCGAGACGTGCATACATATATGCACATTCGTTTGTTGGCTGGGAGAAAAATTCTTGGAAACACTTTTATGCGAGGTTCATTTAAAAAGTTAAAATTTTCTTCTTAAAAATTGACTGAGCCAAACCGTATAGTTACATTGGCGCTCGGCAGGACATTTGTTTTGAGGGAGAGAGAAAAACAAATAGAACCCTGCAACACTGATCACTTCACTAGTGTCACCAAATTTCATCCATTGGTCTTCAAAGGGTTAACATCACTTAACTCTTCTCGTGACGATATAACGAAAAATTTTCAAAGTCCTTTCGGAAATACGGTAACGAACACGTGGGCCATACGAAACGAAATTCGGATTACGGTTGGGCCATAATTTCAATAAAGTTTATCAATGTCTTTCATTATCTTATTATCTGTTATTTCAAAATATTTAAGTGCCACAATTTCAAACACATCAAAACATGAACAAAATTATTATTATTTTCCTTTAAAATAACATGTTTAATAATTGGAGTAATTAATCACTGGCATTGTTTACCATTAAACACAAAACGTTACAAGTATATTAAATAATCATTGTAACCTAAAATATTTACTAATGTAGTGCCTTATACTCTTAAATGTACCTTGAATTAATTATCTAACTATTATCGAAAACCATTTATTTTCAATATTTACTTTCATTGAAAACAACTTCTAATATTCTTGAAAACTAATACAATGACTGTATATCTGCTTTTATTTATCAATATTATTATTAGTAGTATTCTTATTTTAATTCTCATTGCTACTATAAATCAAATATATAGCACACAAATTAAATTCAAGTATCAGCACACGTAAATATTTTTAAAATATTGGTTACGGTATAAAAATTCTTACTTAAATCTGCAACAACATTCAATATCATAATATTTACAATTATTACATTCCGGTTAGAAATTAACCAAGAATGGACTGAGCAGTGGATGGTTTGTTAAACCATTACACTTTTCAAAGTGTCTGCCCTCCGAAATTTCGAAGATACCTACCCACAACAAAATATCATTTATTTCCATCCCCGAAGCAAAGTGAAAAGATAGGATATTTGGGTAAAGTTCAAAAATAATATAGAAGGGACTAATAAGAAAATTGCCTACTCCGGGCATTACATAATATGAGTAACCCATAATATTGGAGGAACCTTTGCTTCAATGTCTTCAAGTACTACTTGAAATGTTTTCGTATTCAACGAAAAAATTACTACAAAGTGAATGCAACAATAGTTGCTAACAATTAACATGTACACAACTTACTTGGTACTGATTTATAGTAAGATGTCTCATTATATATTCTTTTTAACTTAACAACGCGCCTGAAGGTGGGTACAAGTGTAAACCCATACTACTACAATAACTTACCACACCAAAATTCAAGTATCCTCAGCTGATTACTAATCCCAGAGGCATACTGATTGGTTAAAACAAATAAATTGATACAACACATCGTAAGTATACATTACTATTAATTGACGCATGGTTGTTGTTTAAAATTGAAATCTTTAATTCGTTAATTTAAAGTATGCTTATTCAGGTTTTATTATCAAAAGATTTCTTACCAAAATATTTAAATTCGTGGTTCAAAACATTTTAATTTTGTAAAATTGCAACACTGTAATAAAATATTTTGTATAGATTTTCTACGTCTTCACCATTTAAACTTATTTCCTTTCACTGTATTTGAGAATTTTCACTACGCAAATTTACTCTTGCACTTCGAAAAGAAACACCATATTTTCTATGATTCAAAAACTAAGATTTTGTTGTAAATACGTTAACGAAAAAATATACTATTACAAGTAACTTCGTATTACGTGTTTGAAATATCAAGATTTTTTTTTTTTTTTTGAAATATCAAAACCATTGCAAGTGTCGGTTTCATACAATACAAGCAGTCCGGCTTAACGAACTTGTTCGTTTATCCTACACCTACTCGAGGTTTTTTCAACACAAAAACAATTTTCAAAGGTTTCATTTGCCAATAAACAAATAGCATGAATGGTTTCTCAACATGTATGACTGCTGCATAGCACAAGAAATTGACTAATTTATCACTTTTTGAGTTGCAATTACTTTTCTTTTGTGATAATTTTCGCTGTGCACCAGTTTTACGGTATTCAGAGTATATCCTAGATTGCATTTTTTGATTCACTAGGTTTTTCCATTTACCTGTATGCTTAGCTTTTGTTATGACGTCACGATCAGCTGATGGCACATCACTGACAATAGTTGGTGATTGACATTTAATTTTACTGTTACGTTCACTTTCAGATCGCTTAGACGTAAAAGATTTATTCACCCGATTACCACATTCTTCCTGAAAAGGTTCATGATATTTGTTTGTAGGTAATAAGTGGTCAGCACCTGACCCCTTTACTACGTCATGGATCGCTAAGTTACTAGTGTAATTTGATTTGGAATTTTGATCACCGTGATGCGACGACACAATTTGACATTTACAGCTACTTGACTGAGCATTGGTGCGACTGTTACATTTATTTCTGGAAGAACATTTACGAACATACTTGGAAAATTTTGAAAAACAATACAGCATTCGTTTAATTCTTTTTAATTTCCGTCTGACTTTACGTACTTTCTTTTTATGTTGCCGGTGCTTTTTGCCACATTGAACCTGTAAACTATATTTTCTTGCCCTTTGACAAACAACATTTCGTAATTTACTAAAATATTCTTGACAGGTTTTTAATTTCTCTTCCCACGTTACTGAGTTATGGTTACTACTATGAGGCCTACAAGACACAAAGCCATTTTTACTTCCTTCTAAATACACAATTTGAATGCAAGTAACTATGCAAAAGATGACATAGTTCATTTGTTTCATCTGTATGTTTTTGACTTTCAACTCACAGCTTGAAAAACTACTCTTCTCTTGGCAAATCTCTACCACCCTAACATACACAAAAAATAAACAAGTTTTGTGAAACGGAACGCATTCTAATTTACTGGTTAGCAAGGTGCCATAGAGGCGATTTTCCTCTAATAAACATACACTACAAGACTGCGTGGGCAGGCCGCTTTTGCCTTCATCCTCAACACAATTTATTACAACTCTAGTAAACCTTTCTGTAGTGAAGCACGCATCGCATCCATGAATGCATTTTTTTGTTCCTTTACAAAACAAACAAATGACGGCTGGGACAGCTGATCGCTCGCTCACACACGGAGCTACGCTAGACGTGATCGACTTGATTGGTAGGGTTTGCAAGACAGCTGGGTTGTTATTCTTTTTTCTTCCTGTTTCTTTTCTTTCTGAAACGCTATTCGACAGAGACAAAACAAATTCTTTGGCTTGGCCTAACTCAATGTTAACGTGATTAACAACAGGAATGATTTGTTTTTCTATCTTTAATTCACACTCAGATATTTCTTTAACCTGTTCAAATTCATTGTCAAGAAATTCAATATTGGCTTGATTTACTACAATAGGTGGTGACTGAGACCTAACACATGGCAAAATAGTACAAGTTTCAACACACTCATTTTTCACTGTTCGTGCGTATGCTTTCTGAGCTACGAGGGCAAAGTCCCACAAAATACCTTCAAACTCACGTTCAACAAATTCTAAATTACTTTCAGCAAGTTCTGTTTTTAATGGTACTATTTTTCTTTGACAATTTTCGTAATTTTGAGTATTTTCTAACTCATTAACCTTTACAAAAGGATGCGCAAAAATTGCAGTTTCGAGAGGATCAGCAAACCTAACCCGTTTCGGTGGTACAACTTGACAATTTATTTTCTGATTATCAC